>NC_084665.1:30121250-30427500 GCF_028389875.1 Rhea pennata | reverse complement strand
AAGCTTTTTATTAAAATGTAAATGCTAGTGTGCTGTATATTTATAGGTGGCTAACCACACACACAGAAAAAGACTCTCATAAATTAGATTTCTATGAATAAAAAGGGTAAACAGGAGATGCTTCAGCAAAACTCTTCTAGACATGCAGAGATAAAGGATGGGTCTACCACACAAAATAATCAGATACAAAAATAGCTGTTCAGAAACAGCACACCTAAGGAGTACTTTAATCAAACATTTAGGTTACCTGCCAAAAGGACCATGATCTCTTCAAAATGCAATGCGGATTAAAGTGTTATCTAACACAAGCAGAAAACTAACCTTGGAGTGGAAGTTCGAAATGTGTTCATCATAATTTTCATGTCTTTGGATAGAGAAACCAGCTTTTTCAGCTAGATTGCAAAACTGGTTTAAAGTATTCCCTCTGAGTGGAGCAAATACCATTGCTTTTCCCTGGAACATTAAAAAGAGAATTTACACATTTTTAAAACTGGAAAGGAACCAGATATAACATACACCTGACTAAGCTTTTAATACACTCAGACTGGAAAAGTCAGTTGATCTCTTGGAAAAATACCAAAGTAGGGTAATATAGACAACTGTTCAGAGTATGCAAGATTTCTATGATTAAACAAATGCAAAATAGAAAGCAATAAATAAGTACTTTCTTTAGAAAGCTGCCAACTGTGATACATTTGATCCTCTTCATATAATAATGGTGGCTATGAATTACAAAAATAAAACACAGAAAAAGCATACAACATATACATTCAATGCAAAATAAATTTGCTAGTCATAACCATGCAAAAATTGTAAATAATGCACACACAGAAGAGTGCGTCCCACTTGATGTGGAATTATAACAACGTAAAACAAGGAAAAATAGAAGGCAAATGAATCCTAATGGTTATTTTTAAGGATATTTTAGACTACCTGAGCAGTGCAACTGAATTTGACCTTAAATTGGCAAATTGCATTTAAAGCACAATTTAATGTTCTTGCATAGTAATTCTGGATCATTCAAGATGATCAGGCCATTTGTGATGCTCAGGCGATATATTACGGTCCATTAACCAATTTTTTTTGCTCATCCTTCTGTATTTAAGAAAATCAAATGATTTTACCTTGAACTGATAGATTTTAGGCAGCTTGTGCAAAAATATTAGTCCAAAACTTAACACGTGATACAGCATCTCTTGAAATTTTATTTGCAAAATTAATTCTAATTAGTTATATATTGTATTCTGCCACATGGAATGAAAACTGCTTGAAGAGCTGTAGACAAAGGTTAATATCAACCAAGAAAGTATCATGTTGAGAGGAGCTCTCTGGCAGCTGCCACAAAGTTTGCTGTGCGTTCTTTTATTTAACTGCTGTATTAATGAGAGATAAGACAAATTTGTGAGATGCTGTAACCAGCTGAAGAGACAAAAAGTATGTTTACAAATCTGAAGAAGTAATAAACTGAGTGAGAAACCTCAGAATAATGTTCAGCTTGAGTAAATGCAGTCTCCTGTATTGGAGGATGAAAGTAATCGGAAGCGAGAATTTCAGTAGGAAGAAAGAACGCTGGAAGGTTGATGCTGACACAGATGCTTTGCCGAGAGGAGCTGTGCGCTACAGCTCATGCACACGTGTGCTAAGACAACACTCAGGGAGGCAGCAATAAAAAGTGTCTGTCTGGTTATCTGTTGTGTTAATGTATACTTAAAATACTCTAATTATCAATACCACAGTGCTGTATATTTATTCTCACAGTCTGTGAGACACAGAAAGCCTGTTATCCTCATCTTTCTTATGTGAAACTGAAGCACAAAGGGGACCAAGGGCAATATCCAAGCCAACCCACTTTTGTCTTTTTGTGAGCTTACAACTTCAACTCAATGGTTAGGCATGAGGTGCAAATGGGTGTAACTCCACCAAAGGCACTGGAACTGCTTATGTAAGTAAATGTTAGGTCTGAATATAGGCTCAGCTCAGGATGAAAAAACATTAAACACAGGAAATTCACAATCAGTACAAAATATGCCATAATTCCCTCACCTCCTTGGCATGCTTTAATATTATCAGACAGAAATGCAGGGCATAGGAAGTCTTCAGCTGAAGATCTTCCTCCTGCTGCCATCTCTCTCTCACCCAAACTTGTTCTGCAGAGACTCTTCCTGGCACAAGAAGGATGGGGCTCCGCTGGAGTCCCTTACCTTCATGAGCACTTGCACAGAGAGGTCAGCGTAATAGAAACCACGTCCCTCATGCAGGGCTTATTGACTACAGGATTCACTCACGGATTCCCAGAAAGGCTGAATCTCTTGTGTGGAGACCATCAGGGGCCCCAACCGCATCGGTCACCATTCCAGCGGCTTTGATGAGGAAACACTTACAAACCAGTGACATCTTTCCAGATGGCAGCTTAAGGTCAGCAGTCTATGCAGTCATGCATTTTCGTAGGGCGTCTAGACTAATGTCCTCACATTCAATTGGAAAGAGAAATACAGTAAAATAGAACATAAGGTCTAAATACCACTTAAAACCAGACTGAAAAGCTCAAAAAATAATTGAAAAAAGGGAAAGAGCTTTTCATGGAAATCGTCGTACAATTACTTTTGGCCTGCTCCTTCTTTGGCGTAAGAAAATATTCCTCTGTTCAGTATACATCTAAAGCACCTGAGTATCTTGCCATTTACCAATAAAAAACAACTATAAATCATGATTAAGTTTATTATTTGATAATCTCAAAACTGGTAGAGACTGTAGTCAATTTTGGTCTATTACAATCTGAGTTTAAAGCAGCTTCAGGTCAACTGCCTGATCCGTGTAATTCTGCTACCTTTTGTAGGGCTGTAATCACATTTCCAATTTTAAAATGTTTTTCATTTCTTAGTTGGTGTACAGCAACAAAATTAGAGCAGTGGCCTGGATCTACACTTGACAGACTACGCACCACTAATGCAGTTATTTAATTCAGAGCTTGCAATTCAAAAATGCCTCTCCATTTAGAATAAATATTTAAAGTTAAGTATGGCCTTTCCCCAGTCAGGAAGACATTTCCAGCAAAATAGTGAAGAAAACACAGAAGAAAATATGTCTCTTTTCTATCATTTTCTTTCTGTCACAATAGTCTGAGATGTCATTAAAATGCTATTGTAAGATAATAGGACAGATGTTCGGATATCGGACATGACTATGACTAATTTTACTCATCAATCATTATTAAATCCAGTCTTATTTTCTGGGACTAATCTTCATGGTTTAATAACATCTGATTGACTTCACTGAGATTGCGTATGGATAGACCATAGAAAAACTAAAGCCTTAATAAACAAATATTTTTATTAAGAAAATGTGCAAACAAACAACTGCTCATTCTGAGAGCAAAATTAAAACCACATTTTAATCATAGGAAAACCTAATATAATGTCTGCTAATCAAGCAGGTTGCTTATAAGAGGAATAAAATATAGCTACTCTAGATAAATTTGTGTGATGTAAAAATTGAGGGCCTAATTCTCAGAATCAGTTTAGAGGTGATGTTTGCCTTTGTAACAAATTCAGATAAGAAATTTCAGCTCTCAGTAGTGTGCCAGCTGCTCATTTCTGCCTGCATATGAGTTTCCTGTCCTCTCTTCCTGTGCCAATACAAATGTTCATGGGACCATACTACGAATCAGATGACTGAAATGACCAGGGTTAAGCATATTGTTTCTAGAAAAACAAAAAGTTACCCAAAACACATCGTTCTGTGACATCATGATGACCCATAATTCTAATAGCAGTGTTGACCAAAAATAACATCCTTAAGAAAATAGGAAATGTCACAGATAAATTTATCTTTTTAAAGAACAATAAGAATAGACTATCTGTGTGAATTCCTCTTTCAAGACAGCTTTGTGAGGATACCCCTTATTTTCTGTTTACTCTAATTTTCATTTCAGTTTTGTCATCTATTATTTTCCCTGAAGACATTTGCTAAAAGTTATAGAAGGAATAATGTAATCGTATATAACTTAGTATGCATTGTAAAACTGTTGTTTTATCTTCATTGCATAACGCAAGTGCACGCAGATACCCTTGAACAATGTGTCTTGCATCTGGATATATCTTTAATTCCGGATTGTTCTTCTATCAATTTGGTCAAACACTACCAGGAACAAAATTGTAACTTCTACATTTGAGACAAAATAATTCATACAGAACAGCAAACTTAACCGAAGTAGTTTATGCCTTGTCTTGGCCATCATCTTAGTTATTGCAGCTGGCAAATGAGTTCACTGTTAATTTAATTATTTTTCCTTTAAAGACCAAAAAATATTGACATTTAGCAAAGTTTCCTCTGATGTTATCTTTAGATTTGTACAAAATAACAGTAATAGTATAAACGTTATCTATTTTGTACTTCTGGTTGCATCTTGTCTTGGTATCTCAAATGAGCATATGCTTTTACTTGGGCCTTCCAAATTATGAAAACATATGCTTGAAGGCATCTCTGTTCAGCATGTCCTTTCTGGACACAGGAGTTGATTTAAAATGTCTCTACTCCCAGTTTACACTTCCACCCCACGCCATAATTTGTGAGGCTATGCCATATGCTACATCAGGGAAAAGACCTGTGTAAAAAACACCACTGTCCAAAACCTAGCAACAGGGGATGAGAAGTGATTTGGAGTACAAATTTCTTAAGCTAGCTTTGCTGACGAGAAAAAGGAGCATGGACACATGGCCTAAAATGCCATGGAAGTAAGTACAGGCTATGTTACAACCACAGTACACAGAAGGGAATACAGGAAACAAAAAGCCATCTCCCTTCCCTTTGTCCACATAAAGGACTCAGACATTGTAGCTCATCTGCTTGGAAAAGCAAAGGTATTTTGTGAATTTGAATTAGCTGACTGGAGTTAAAAAGCAATGAAGTCAAGTCTGTTTTGGTTTAAAGTAGGTTAACAGTTCCTGAATTCTCTATAGGTGGGAACCTGAGCTGTGAACAGTACAAGCTGTCTTATCTCATTATTTTTCATTCAAATTCTCCAGCTGGGTTAACCAGTCCAGGTGAAGAACGTGTGTGTGCGTGTGCACATACATACGTATGTATGTATGTATGGGTACATATGTTTATATGTATGCTTTTGGTAATATATATGACCAGACTATGATCAACTACAAGTAGGAGATAAAGCAATTAATAGCTTCACTCCAGCTGAAGGCTATAGTCAGGTCACAGTTACGAGGACACCTCTTCTACACTTCACTTCCTGCCACTCATATTCTTCTCTCACAACAGCTTTTCTTCAAGCCAGTACAGTGGCCCATGGAGCTACCCAAAGAACCAGATGAGGACATTGATCTGGACTGAAAATACTGCTTTTTACTTTGGGGACAGGGCTTTGTATTCAAGATCACTTCTGGTCCCCAAAAGTATTTTATTCTAAAAACTGAAGGTACAACACAAAAGTCAGACTAAATCACTCTGGGCAGGAGGTACTTAAATCGCCCTTGCTGTCACTTACAGAAAAATCTGGATACCTTTTCCTCAGAGTGGCTACATTTCTCCTGTCTTCCTGGCAGCTTTGTCCCATAGCTCATTAAAATCATTCAATCCTAAGTAACTTGCCCGAGGTCACTCAGGAAAGTCCATGATAGAACTAAGAATAGAAACCTGATCACTCTTAGCAAAGAATGGGATTACTTCACATGACTAAAATGACTCTGTTTCTTAAGTCTTTGCAGGTTTGAGTCTTACAGAGAACTCCTCTTACAGAGAAAATCTCTTGTAGAAAAAGTACAATACAACTCTCAATAAAGTTTAGAGAATGCATTGCTAAGATAGAATACTTTTGTGTTGAAATGGAAAGGACTCCCTTACTAGAAGATCTTTATGGTAAGCATGAAAGGCAAAATTCCTGTTTCAAATTTCTATACATTACAAGTACTTCATGCATTTTCTCTCTTTTTTCTTTCTTTCTCTCTCTCCCACTCTTTTTATTTTTTTTAAATTTTTTTACAAATTTCAAGATCTAACGTTATTTGTTCAGTATGGGTGTATGAACATAATGGCTTATTTTGACTGGTATCTCTCAAATTTAGTTTAAAAGATGAATAGATCGAGCATCTGCAAAAGTGTGTAACATCCTCAGTGATACACATGGACACATGAATGTAGAATATGTAGAGCATTTTATGGAAAGTCTAATTTCATTATGTCCTAAAATATAAAATATGTAAATATAGGGCTTAGTTCATGGGGAAAAAAGTTCAAGAGTGCAAGGGCTTTATTCATTTTATACAAACAGAAATGAAAAGAAAAAATATTCTTTCATAATAAATAAATACACAATGACAAAGGTTACTATTGAAGGGATTACAAATGACAGAAGCCAACATAAAAACTTTCAGTATCGTACTTTTACTTTAATATGAAGACATTATTATCAAAGGAAAATACTCGAGAAACGCTTTGATAAAAATAATCTCTCACTATCTTTGAAGCGGTTTCATTTATTTTACTACCCACTGTGTTCCTTATCAGAAGGCCAAGTATAAGAAGTTTCCTAGTTTATGATTAGGAAAGAATCTGATAGATTAGAAGACTCAATTGAAGTTGGACATAATAAGTATTAAAGTATTACATGACATTAATCCTGCCATTCCATTACTCTCTCAATCATTGTGCACAGACTAATTATTCTGAAGCCAGTGTTCAGGAGAAAATAGAAACATACTTACACTGGGTTGGAGTAATCTCTTTATTGCATCAACAAGGCTAGCTCTGTACCGGTCCAGAAACAGGCTGACATTGAGAAGAGAACAGAATCCAGATTAAAATGGGTTTTCAATTCTAATGATACTAATGCAGATAAGTACAAGGCTAATTACATATATTTACACAATGCTGTAAAAGAGAAACTGTGGTTTACATTTCTTTCCAACTCATGTACTATTTAATAAAAAAATTAAACAGAAATAGCTGAAGCTTGAAATAAATATTATTTAAATCAAAGCCAAACTATCAGCATGAACCAGTCCTTTATGTAGCTGAAATTCACAGATCACATGTGTTAGCTATCAAAATACTACCATATCAGAAATCAAGATCAATATACTATAATACTAATTTTATGTTTTATCTGCTTTTTGTACAGGCAGAGTGTGGAATTTATGAAAGTATTTTCTACTGTATTTCATGACTACCTTATTAAGGGATATTTTTTTCCTTTTAGAGTCAGTATATTAATTCATTATTATCTATTATGCATATTTGTACTATTTACATACCTCTATCTATCTATAGAAACATGTACTATCCCCTACCTCCTCTCTTCCTTAAACACTGTGCAAACACAATGACCTCGATAGCACAGAGTTGTCCTATCTCAGGAGTGAAATCCTTCATCTCCAGCATGGGTCCTGCAAGGACAGCAGCAGAGTCAGTTATCCCATGCAATGCTGCCAACATGCTCAGCCCTATTTTGGCGTGATTACCTCATGATTTCAGGGGATAATTCACTCTTCATGCCCCTCAGCACCTTAACGTATATACTAACAGTGCAACCAGGGTGCCAATCACTCTTGACTAGATATTTGGGGACATGCAGTTACTGTGGATGAGAGTGCATTTACAAAGGTTAGTGAACAACCATCAGATAGCAACTGATGCCTTTCAGTCCTTACTACCATGGGCTGCATTTGTATCGGTGACTCAGCCAAGAAAGAGTCTATTGAGCAGGCTACGAGTAACATGATTTTTCTTCATTATTTTTCATGCCTTATCCAAAATAAGAGAGGCCAATATGAGCTATGCTTAGGTTCCACACTATAAGGCATTTTGTCCATTCTTTATGATTCATTTGTACACCTTCTCCAATTCCTTTTTCTCAAATATGTCTTCCTGAGGGGAACAGGGTGAATTTTTTTTCCAGGTTTGAAATATCCAAAAAGAATATATGAAAACAGTGACAAAAAGGGAAGTGGCCTGCCAAACACATGCCAGTCATCAAGAATAGAATATGTGTAGATATTTGGCTATGGATATTTCATGGGTATCAGGGAGAATACGATAATATTACGTAACAGAAAGCCAAAGTATAATATCTGCAAATCTTTTGCTGCTCAGGAAAAGAAAAAAAAAAAAAAGCAGCCTATCTGAAAAATTTTCAGTGACCAAATTTAATCAGTGAAAAAGTATGGTAGATTTGGAATCCATAAGCTTCTTAAATAACATTTTGTGTAGAAGTATGACCCCTTTGAATTTCTTCTTGAGATGTTGAAGTACTGAATAACTTCTCTAACTGATAACCTGCCCAAAAGAAAGTTTAAAATTTAGCAATAAGCACGATGGCTGCCCCTTAGCCTCTATTAATATTATTGGAAGAACTGGACAAATGCTTGTTTACATAAAATTAATCGAAAGAGAAGATGATATCTCTAATGTCTCCCGGGAGTTTTAACCATTTTCACCTTGGGTAGATCCCGATACAGATAGATACCATAAGACACTAATTCACCAGGAGCTTACTCATATGCAGAAGAAAAAGAGGTGGAATGCACTGTGTGAGCCCTCTCCCAAAGAGAATGTCTAAAAATAATTACTTGTCCTCACAGGAGACAACACATGCAAGCGCACATTTAAGACTTGCAGAGAACCTGCATAGACAGAAGTACATTTCAAATGAAAATGCACTTACATCTTTATTTTTGAAAGCAGTATCACGGGAACACAATTTTGGGTGAGTTTACCAGCACTGAAGCCCTGTTTTCATTAATCTGCACACCATTCTTTCTTTTTACAGTGAAATAAGGGCACAGCTATTGCTACCAGTTTTGTTCCTTAACAGAATCAGCCCTTGTTCACTAGAAATTCAGGTGTCTGTGAACTTCAGATGGATGGATAACCTGCTTGGTAGCTCAGGGCAACTTTGAGATTACCTTTGCTGTCTGACTCCCACTGGATATTTTGGTGGTACGGGAGGCAGAGAGAATCAGCCTGGTGACCTAGGGTACCTGTCCTGCCTCTGCTCCCAAGTCCTCCCTCCCCTCCTCGAAAGTCTGTCCCTGGGTGCAGCAACTGCTTCAACCAAAAGTGGTCTCTAATGCTCTGACTGCCAATCTGTTGCCCCATGAGCTATGTCCTCCGACCACAGGGAGCTCAGAGGGCTGGAAGCAACGTTAATGCCATGCAGCGACTCCACGAAACATTTCCATCCTCCCTTTGATTTGGGGGTTCTGTGAAGGAGGCAAATCCTGAAGAAGCTGTTAGATAAGCTCTGCCGCGGACAGCATTGGCATAGGATTTGGCCCATGCATAGAGATTTAGTCACACAATTTCACTTACCAGTAGAATTTGTACAACTAAATACCAAAACAGCACACGGAATATGTACCCCTATGAGAATCCTTTAAAGCTCACCAGAACTCTGTGAAATTAAATAACATATATTTTTTTAAACCACTCTCACTGAGTTCTCATTTTTCAGTTCAAATTTGGCTTAGCTTACCATTACTTTGGTGGTCTTAATATTTTTTTAACAAAAATGCCTCATGTGTATGTGTAGTAAGGACTCTGTGAAAGCAGTGGCTGAGGACAGGAATAGCAAGGGTTTCTCTGGTCAGCAAGCAAGTCCCTGAGCACAGAGGCAAAGAGGCAAGAGTCATGATTTATGACTCTTGGCCTTTGCTTAGTCAGTGTTGTTCACCTGTGAAATCTGGATGAACAAGCAGGCAATCTTCTCAGCTCCTTCCTTTTTTTTTTTTTTTTTCCCTCTCCTTCATTTTAAATTATCATTTGAAACAAAAAAATAATGTTTACACAAAAACCTGTATGGAAGCAAAGGTAAGCTGCTATGAAAAATTTTTTAAAAATAGGTAAATTCTCTGTTCAGTTAATGCTGGTATGTTTCATCCTAATTTCTTATGCCTTGCGACAATGAACATACACTTATATTTTATAGCCTATGATGAGAAATTATTTTTATTTTTCCATAACTTACAAGGGGTAAAAGGCCTAGTTTATGATCTGCTTCAGACATGATTACATTCATGTATAGTGCCTACTGTATATAGTCTTTCATCTTTTTGTTCACCTTCAACTATAAAGCTGTTACAAAATGAAAAAACTCTTACTTCCATCTCATCAGATTCCAATGCAATTGAGAGTAGAGCGTGTGCAAGAAATCAGACTTAAAATGAAGAATAAATTTCAGCTGAGGAAGAACAGAAATTTCCTGCATTCCTGCAGAAAGATTTCCTTATATTGAATCAAATCCTGATGGGGAGAAGCTTGACATATTTTAAGTTATTTAAAAAATAATTTCAATTTATTGCTACATTTCTGTTGCATCCACAACTCCTTAAGGAAGAATTTCAGCAGTGAGAGCAACATGAGACAGGCCCCCAGGTCTCTGTTATACAAATACTTACACACATGCCAAACTTCAAGAACATGATCAGTCTAACTAAACAGAGTAAGATATTATGCATTTCCTAAGTGATATGAAGATCTAGACCATATTCTGTCTCTACATTAAAACTATGAGTGACAACCCTGTTCATGAGAACCGGAAGGGCAATGACATTTTTCTCAGTCAACCCCTAATGGCCTTCAATTTTTCTTTGGATTAAAAATCTCAAAAACTTTCTTCTTAATAAACAAAAGATTTATCTTTCATCTTAAACAACTAGATATCAAGGACTCTCAGGAGTTTTGGAAATGACCTGTTTTCGGACTGTTTGCAGGGCCACTTGACATTTCTCCTTCTCTGTTCGTACTCCTACTTACTCATACTCCCAGCACCTGCACGACTTTATACGTGCCAGTGCATGTCAAATGAAAGTCTGAAATTCTGGCAGATACTAGATTCACCTGGCCTTGAAATTACCACTCAATAAAAAGAGAGGGTTGGATATACCTTAGAAATTCCACATTTCGGTATTCTTTTTGCAGCGTATCCTTCTTCCAGGTGTGGCCTCACCAAGACTTTTTTTCCCTATTTTTTATCTCAAAGTTGACATTTTGCGAGTTATTTAGGAACTGTTGAACCATGAAACTATTTTTATTGTCATAATCCTGAATGGTTAAATAATGACTAGCTTTCACAGTTTGCCTCTTATTTATTTTATAATCTAGTTGAGCTACTAAATTTAGCTGTTAACTAATAGACTGTCTGTTCTGGGAAATAACTTATTTTCCACTCCTGCACACAACATTTATGAAAGTCTGAATGTAAATATATGAATATAAACATATCGCCGCTTGTTGTAATCATGTACATTTTTTCTTGAACCTCTATGTGGATTTGGAAAATGTTTATGAATAGAGCTTTTTTTCATGTAAATGGGATCAAGCAGTACCACTGGTTAGGTATTCAGAGAATCAGACAATATCACTCTTGCTGGAAATACTTCAATAAGAATTTATCTGTGTACCTAATATCTGAACTCAGATTTTTTCCTTTATAGTTCTCTGTTCTAATCCCAGATTTTATTGACTGACAATGAACTACATGATGGTGTTAAATTAAATGCAATCTACTCTATCTGTTTTTTATCACTGCATACTTCAGGTTTCACCTGAGGAACCATAAGAAAAAAAGATTTATTCTCCTCTTCAATGGCAGCCCCCAAAAATTCAGAATGTAAAAATCCTGCCAACAGTTTTCAAGCCAGTTCTCTATCTTGGAAGATAAAAATTCTTAAATTCTTAGACATGAAAATAAAAAGAAGATTTGAGTGTGTTAAATCCAAGCAACAACTTTTTTCAGCCTTGTCATGTATCTGATAATCTAGTATCCGTTATTGAAACAATGATTTTTAAAAGAAACAATACAGGGATTTCATGCTTATTAAACTACATATATTGGCAGCTGGAATAAAAAAATAGGAATAATTTGTGAATAAAACTGTGTGCTCTAACCTTCACATACGTATTTATTTTTTAAATTCTATTAGTATTTATACACTTATCTGCATCTTAAGTGCTTCAAAATAAAGGGAGAAAAAGCAGGGATTGCAAATACATTATGTATTTTACCTGTCATGTGCGAGCCTTTGTTTACTAAAGAAACAACATTATTTCCAAACAGACTAGGAGGAGTATTAGTAAAGAATATTATTGAGGAAAACAACTTAAGCCTTGCTCCACTTTGCTATACTCCCCGTACAAATAGGATGACATGGTGTGAGTATCAAGAATACAAGAGATGGCACAGCCAGGTTGTTTTGATATTTGTGTGAAGAACAAATTTAACTCTAAATCTCTTGGCAAGACCTTGCTTCACCCACATAATCTGGAGAACATCCATATGTGAGCCTTGTCTAAGCCTCCGAGAAGACTGCTGCCCTCCTGCTCATGTCCGCCAGCACTCTGATCTGACTTTCATACTTAATCTGATCTAATCCTGTCCAGCATTAACTTCATCTGTGCAATGAAACCTGGAGTATCCATTCTAATATTTGGTGAGGAAGGCATTTACTAAATTACTTGCTGAAATCATATGGTGTTGTTTAGCTCCTTATTTTAATCAGATGATGCATCTCTGAGGCACATTATCAGCGATTAGTTAGAAACCCATCTCTGTCCTTTTTGGGAAGAAAGAACTTTTCTGAAATTAAATGCTGAGAGAAATGAAGCACTGTTGCATTCTGTCAATAAATAGGTATTAGGAAAAGGAAAAAAAGAAGAAGAAATACACTTTCTCCAATGCTATATAAAAACAATAAATTTTTTTAAATAAGAACAGTTTGCTTAAATAGCAAAACATCAAACCAAAAAAAAAAAAAAAATCCCACCAAAGTCTTTAGAGGAATATTTTATCAGAAGCCACTTAAAAGAACATTGTTTAAAAAGACAATAGACAGCTTTGCACTTCCCTTTGCCTTTTTCCTTTAACTATTTCTTAGTAAGGTACAGAAGTCTGCTGAATGGAGCTATCCTAGGAAGTCTCTGTTTTCAGAATTTGGTCTCTTACAATAGTTATATGCAACAAAACATAAACATCTTTTTCTGTTTTGGACTTCTAAAAGGTCAAGAGCAAATATTCATTAAGGGAAGACAGATTTGTTTAAAAATACCTACTCCCTTAACTGAAATCCTCACAGTTATTTTTACACTTTCTCCACTTAAAATAATTCATATAATTAATAATTTCCCATTGAAAATGTTAGCATACAGTAAATAAAGGGTAGCACAATTCTACAAACCCAGGATCAGAAATGGTTTCTTTCAATAACAAAATCTGTTTACATATACTGTTAGATAATATACTGTATTGTAACATGTATCTACCTTTTCATAAATTGTGTGGTACTCTGATTTTTTTTTTTTTACTAAGAATTCTCTTATTACTAACATGTGCCTACGTAAATAATATAAAGTCCAGGTCTACCAATCCCGCTGTCAAATTGATTTAAGAAACAGAATGGGATGCAAAAAAGATTTCAAAAATCTTTTTTCCTTGGAAAGATTTTCTGGGAAGCAAAATATATCCCCTTACATCAATAGTCAGATCTTTCCTAAGAAGTAAGCTAATTGAGCTGTTTGTGTTGATAAACTCCCTTTTCTCCAGACTGTTCTTCACTGAGCCATAATTATTTGCAATTTGCCTAAGTCGTCCATTTACTGATACGTCAAGCATGAAACAGAGGCAATTCCAGAAAATGGAAATGCTTCTCAAAATCAATCTTTGGGAAATAATGTGGTAGAAGTTACTGTGTGATAGAAGACTACCTTATAACTGTCACATGGAGATGAATATTAATTTGTTGAGGTTAAGGTGGCTTTGTGCTTCATTTGTTGACTTTGCTTAGCCATCAGCAAGCAGCACAGTACAATTACTCCAGCAAAGCTATTTTTCTAACACGAGTTTTATGATTTTTATGTACTTACCAGTCAGCACACATAACAATGTCAAAATGTCCTTCCAGTTGAGAGACATCTGTCTCATTATCCCATCGTAAAATGCTAGAGGAAAAAAAAAAGATTAACAAAAAAAAAAGAAAAGAAAGAAAGGACTTACATTTTTCATCTTGATATTTTAAAAGTATTAATATTATTTTTATGTGACATGAAAGTGTTTTTAAAAGTATACACACATTTCTTTCAAAGATGAATGTAACTATTATTCTGAGCCTTGTTTAGCTTTTAAATCTCAAAGCTACAGAACTACCTTCTTGCTGTAGCAGAAAGGCAATCTACGCGGTCTGACCCCCGACAAATACGCATTTTCTGCATTAGTGGCACACGTACAGCTTCAGGTTTTTACCCCCTACCCCCCCCAGCCAAAGTACTGACAAGCTGCATGCAGTGGAGACGTGCAAAGCAGCTGTGGACTCGCAGCTCTCCGCTACATCTGGCAGGCAAGTCAGCCGCCTTCCCCACCGACGAAGTGAGCATCCGCTCGGGCTGCGGGGAGGAGGGACGGGGTGAAAGAGTGCCCAGCTCCGCTTCGGTGCCAGCCGCCGTGCCTCGGGCGAGCGCAAAAATACAGCGGCGCTGCCTCTGTCAGCACCTACTCTCGCACAGGTGACAACTCATTTAATTCGAAGATACCTGATAATAGGCAGAAACGCACACACGTGCAAAGTTCCTCTTTGTTTACGAATGCTGCTGCTTTATATAGCTGCCACGGAGAATTTCAGTACTTCGCTCCCATTTAGAAACAGCAACTAGTACTGGAATTTCCTGCATGCTTAAAATATCACTATTCCGAAGATTTGAAGCTGCATTTCTATTTCTAGTCTGTTTTTTTTTTTTTTAAAAAAAAAAAAATCTACCCTTCTTTTTCATTTCATGGTTATTTATAAAAGAAAGTGGATAAATATTTATAGGAAAAGCACTTGTGGGGGAAGGGTCTAATCTGATCTTGTCAGGTTGTGCATGCTTATCTCCGTTTTGTATGAGTCTTGACCAAACAGACCCTTTAGTCTTCCCGCAGCTATAATCTACTTCTGGTTAAAAGCCATCTCCATTCACATACTACTCCTAATATTTAACCGAGGATCAGTTATAATGTGTTCATTCAGAAATGTTCCCTGAGTATACAAGAAAAAAGGGAATTGTATACATGGACCACGCCACCTGCAAAAAGGCTCCAAAATAGGTTCCAGAGGGGGAATGTATAAAAACATACAGATTTATATAAAAATACTGAGCTCCACGATCAAAGAATTAAGGCAGGAGCCCACGCGCGTCCCGCGGCGCGTGCACGGATTTCGCGACAAGATGCTTTTAAAACGCGGAAAGCGGGGAAGCAGCGGCCCGACTGGCCGGGAAAGCTTGGATTAATTCCGTGGGGCTCCGCGCAGCCCGGGCAGATCGGGACTCGTTAGCCCGTTCGCCCTCCCGGAATTTGCCGTGACGATCCAAGGAGAGGAAAGAGTAGAGGACCTGGATTTCCCCACCCCGCGAGCGGCAAGCACGCGGGCCCCGCGACGCCGGGGCGGCTCTGCGCGCTGGCGCTCAGCAGGCGTCCGGGAGCGGCGAGCGCCGAAGGAGAGGGCTCGCTCCCGGCTGCCGGCTGCCTGCTGGCTACCGGCGGCTCTCTCGACCCTGTTTCCGTGGAAACTTCGGTTCGAGCGGTGAAATTAGGTAAAGGTACGTTTCGTGGGTTCAAAGCACACGCTCTAATGTTTTAAGCATCCTGAAGCGGAACTGGAAATTGGTAGACGAACTGCGAGCCTTGAAAGGCCACCGTCGGTCCTCATCGCGACAGAAGCAGAGATCTGATCAGTACCACCATAGGGATTTGAATTATGACTTTTTTAATCCATGTATTTGCTACGCTTCACACATGTAGTTCAGAAGGCAATGCGGGTGCTTCCTCCTGGGAAGAAAAAAAACCAAGCCCCAAACCTCTTACGTTACTGTCAGGTTCCTGCTGAGCCTCCAAAATACAGCATTTTCTGTGCACACCTACCAACGGCACAAAGGAGCTTGTGCAGGCAGGTAGAAGCTCAGCAGTCGTAATGCTGACCAAAATACGGAACAGATGAGTTACCAGGAGCATGAGCAGCGCTGCAACAGGACTGGCACGCGTGCTGTTACAAGCAGCGAGCTAAGGGCCGCACAACCAGCCCCAAGCCAGTCTTCCTTCGTTTTCCTGATCTACCTCCAGAGCTGTTCTTGGTCGCTAGCCCCACTACTGCTGCACTTCCCAGAGACAGGATAGTTACGCCAAGGCCAGCGATAAACTTACACAAGGTTTTCAAATTCTGCTTTACCATTAAATTTCAAAGGGCAAGGGAACATCTTTATTAATGTTGGGAAATGACCTTGCCAACTACAGGACTGATTCTGATCTCACTTGGCATGTGCACACGGGAAAGGTGTAACTATAAGCTGTTTACATTTATCCACACTATTTTTAGACTAGTGCAAATAAAATGCACATGCTAAAGTGTAGCTGCAGTACACGTAGCTTTGTACAGGCTGCAACCTCAGAATTTAGGTAGCTACATCTGGGCTACCACTACACCGTTATCTGATTAAAGCTGCCAAAAAAATTGCATGAGTTGCAGCCACACACCTGCATTTGCATCTGTAAAGTGGATATGCCTCTGCACATCAGAGAATCAGAAACAACTCTGCTCAAAGTCAGAATTATTGTGTCATTAACACTGGCGTCAGAACCAGCCTGATTCGGAAAGAGAATCAGTCACTTCAATTTCTAATGTTAATGAAACTAATGAATCAAAGTCAGGACATCTATGAAAACCATCAAATAGCAATAAAAGTTCTTGCAACCACAAACACAATTCTTGAACATGAAATACAAAAAAAATTACAGATACTGCAAAACCACTCTGAAATGAGTAAAGATGCATGCATGTGTATCTATATGCATATATCTATAAGTAGACTAAGGAATAAGGAACATTTTTTTTCCAGGAATTGTTTATGACATGGCTGTTGGACTCATTGGCCAGAGCTGAAGGAAATATTGAAAGTACAGTGAAATAAGGACCAACTGCATCTTTATTTAAAGAAAAGCACTTCTAGGAAAACCAAGAAACTGTTAGCAACAAAAATCTGAAAATCACAGCTTTTACAAAATTTCCTTTAAAAATAGACAGGAGGACGACAATGCTGTGCCCCAAAAATCTTTTATGTTACCAGAAATACGTTGAGTGCTGCTATGAGAAAAAGTAAATCTTTGTTAATATTTTCCTCTTGTTCCCTTCTCAACTCATTGACATAAAAAAGACTGTTTTCACGCGTGAAATTCTGAATTGATTTTATTTACTATTAGATAATGAGGAATCAATTTTAACATTAGAATGTTTTCCCCAAAGAACTGGGGAGCAGGTCCACAAGATTTTATAGGCTTATTTTTTTTCAGTCTTCCCTCTGAATTTTTTGAGTGGTCACCTTGAATGCACAAAGCAGATGAGATTGAGAAAAATCATTAGTTTGAATTAGTATAGAAAACTGACGTTTCCAAAGCTTCAGGATATTTGTTTTCCAAATTTCTTCCCATAAAATGATAACTTTTAAAGATACAATATGTTTAATGTCTTTCTTTTGAGGTAAGCTGCTACAATACTGACAGCTGGAATTATCTGGCAAATTTAGAAGATGTACTTTCCACCTTTACTTCTGCTAGCCATACTTTTAATGGTTTTTCTGATAAAAATAACATATTTAAGGCTGTCTAAAGTCCACTGTTGATTTTAATTTGTACTGGCTTATTTAAAGTATGCAGGTTTAGTTTCTTGCAATTGAAAGTAGGCAATTCAATTTAAATAGAAAAGGACCTGAAACTCACTGGAAATATTAAATAATTTGGGGAAATTTTTTACCTCTCACAAAAATGTTAAAAAATGAAATAAGATGTGAGGGATAGTCTGATCAGCTACTGCTTAGGGCAAGCTAATGATGTCTGAAACTTAGTATCCGCTAATGGTTGCTTTACGGCTTACATCCCATGAATTTGACCAGTTTTCAGAGGAAAAGCACCCACGTCACAAACTTATTACTATAATTAGCAATCTTGATGGCAGTCGTAGCAAAAAGGACAAGGACTGAATGAGCCATGGAGAATGAACTATCCTCTCACACACAGAGGTGGTTTTTCCAGGCCAGGGATAAAGCATACTACTGAAACAGTTTGAGAAAATATGTACTGAGGCTTTAGTTTCCGAGCCTGTCAATCTTACACCATTCTAAAGCAACAAATTCATTAAAAAAAAATCAAAGTTTTTTTTTTCCCCCTGATTTAGCTTTTGAATTGACAAGCCAGAGAATGTGATTAGGGTCAAGACAAAAAGAATTGTAATGATAACAGAACAGAAAGATAAGAAAATAGAGATTGAAAGAGGAGCATCCTTTCTTTAAATACTAACAATATACCCCCAAATATTCCCTTACATTTCAGGAAAAAAAAAAAAAAAAAAAAAAAGGCAAATGTCCCAAGCACCATTATGGCAGTCAGAGCTGCATTTTCCCTGTAAAGTAATTCTAATCTATGAAGAATAGCCTAATAAATGTCAACATTTATTTTCTTACAATTAGTAACTTATCTCAATAATCTGCAACAAAATCCTGCTTTTACTAGCTTTTTATTTCTCATGCAAAAAAGCCCATTGCTATTATTATTCAACTTCTACGATTCAGTGATTGTTCTCCTAATGTGCCTAGGCAGGTAACTTACAGAATAAAAACAGGCTAACTCTCCTGATCATAAAATCTCAAACATTTCCAAGCCCCTCTGAGATGTTGTTGTGATGACTGACATAGGTTGGAGTAGATGTGGTTCCTCAGTTTTGTATAAAGATCAAAATGACAGATTTTAATTCAGCAACAATGTGTACATATATGATCAGAACTCCTCTGCAGAGTACTGCAACTCTGCCTGCTTCCATTTCCTCATCTTTCTCATCATATTCTCATTAGGTTGCTCTTATTTCTCCCTTCTCTTCCACCTTTTGACTTTCTTACCTTCACTGCTTTACCTTGCTCTGTGTCCTTATCCTTTACTGCATTCCCTGTGATGCACACCCAGCCAGCAGCAAAAAATCAAAGTGAAATTTTAAGTTACCCCATCATCAGTCATTCTCCTACATGTCTAAGTAGTTTGAATGTAATATTTATAATTGCTAACAGGAATTTCTTTCTAACTGTTTCTTCTTAAGTGCCCCCTTGCAGGCTTTGGCAACTTCCACTTAATTTATTTACTCTTTTCAAAGTTTCCCACTGATTTTTCTCAGACAATCTCAAGACCAGCATTTTGACCTCATCCTCTTTGACCTTTCTTCTCTTATTAGCCCAGTAAAATCTTGCTATTCATTAGCATGTTATTCTACTATTTTCTTTTTTTTTATTATTTCACTACTGTTTCTTCAATGTATTCCTCAAACGATCCTCTTCAAACATTCTGCACATTTCTGATAATTTCACAATGATGTATCTTCTCCTCCTCTTCTTCCTCTAAATCTTACTTTTGATATATCTCATCCATAAGAGAAGTCCAACTACCCTTTCTATTCTGATAATCCATTAAAACACTTATCTACTGCAGACTGTCTGTCTGTCCAGACTTACAACTCAGTCTTTTTCATAGCCCCAATGTGTGGTCTTCACGTCAAGCTCCACACTTTTAAAGCACAACAAGGCTTTGCTGTTATCTCTTTTTCTTGATCCCCAGGGACAAAACCATTAGTTCCAGTCTGTAATCTGGATGCAGCTAAGACTCTTCTCTGCATCTGTATATCCAGTTTACATTCAGATTTTGCCTATTCTCTCTGCACAGCATCTCTAAGAACTTTCTTATCTACCTCTCTCAACTTACATGCTCAATAACTATATTGAGCATGTCATCATTATCTGTATCTTACCATCACAATATTGTTCTCTCTGGTCTTTGAAAAATTCAGTCTTGTCCTATTAGTACTTTTCAGTAGACTCCCACAAAAATGTTTTAAATAAAAAAATAGCACTAGTGTTTCCAAATTTGCTTTTTTCTGCCCTCCTCTATCCCAATACCTTAGAAATCAGTCTTTTTTTAGAAGATTGACTACTGTTTTTAGCAAGGCTCATGTGGTGCACAGTGCACAAAATGGATGGTTATCACATTCTAATTCAGACTGATATGGTTTAATAAAATATCCCATTTCAAAATGCTGGATAGCATAGGCACATGCAGCACCACCATAATAAGATTAGTGAATGAAAGTTTTGTAAAAGTGGATTTTGATTAGAAATTTGAAGGAAAAGAAGGTGGTTCCTTGCCTTTTGGAAAATAGTCTATTCATGGAAAAAGAGGAGGACAATCAAAAGAAAAAAAAAGATTGGAAAACAAAGAATGCAAAGTAAACTTAAAGACAGGCAGGTCCAGGACTGAATGGGAGAAACCAGAAAGAACAGTGGAGGGGACGTAATTCGCAAATGCTTACATTTTGAGGGCAGAAGAGACCATAATAATCATGGTGGATCTTAAATTTCTACATCAAGCCCATCTATCTCAGCAAATTAAGACACATTTCAGAAAGATACCAACTTGATTTAAATACATTTCACTGCTTGATGAAACTACCACTTCACATAGAAAGATATTCTAATATATTATCTTTCACTTTGTCAAAACTGATTTTTTTCCTAAACTGAATTTGTTTAGCTTCAATTTCTACATCTTGCTATGTACTTGTAAGCTAGATTAAAGAGTGATCTTCTATTAAATATTTTTTTCCCACAGGTGACTTTCATATCAAAATCAATTTATTTCTAACAACTGAGTCATTTCTTTGGCAAGTTACGTAGATAGCGCTCTTCAACTCTTTCACTTCCTGACCCTGATGCATTCTTCTGCCTCTTTCCTGAATCCCTTCCACTTTCAATATCCCTGTTTGAATAACTGCCTCATTAATGAAATAAACAAAGATAACACTATAAAAATTGCTTTGTCAAAATTGAGAGTTTGTTCCAACTTTCTTTTGACTGTGGCTAACATTAGCAGAGAGGACCTCCGAAGGAGGCAGCCTACTGAGAGTGTGTAAAATGTGCTTGATGACTGCCTATTAAGGTCGAACAAAGCTAGAGACGAGGGTACAACGGTAATAATATGAATCAGGAAACAAAATGCAAGGACTGGCTAAAAAAGATGGATACATATGTAAGTATAGGAATAATAATAATACAAAAAATTAAATGCTAACACTTCACAGATATTTTCCTCAAAAGCCTTGGAAAGACATGAGCTTTCTTCTATCAAAGGTCTCCACCTAGTTATTCTGTCTCGTCCAATATAGTACAAGAGGAATAATTTTGCCAACAGCATATTTTTAAAGCTAAGAGAAGGCCATCATAAAACATAGCCAAAAATTTAACAAAACACAACAATTATATAATTATATAATAATACAAGGATACTGTTTCAGATAGCACCTAGCTTTTCCTTCCCTGTTGTTCCAAACACACAGAGATTTCCCTACAACGCCTTTCGCTTTTGTCTCTTCATATATTTTACCTGGTCACACAATGAAGAAAGACACAACTACAACATCATTTTAAATAAGTTGCCATTTCATTAAATCAACACAAGTCAGCTGATATGGCCATACAATAAGCAGGTTGTTAGAAACATTCCTCCAAAAGCAGAAGTCACATCCAAATGAAGAAAGGATCAACAACCTGGCAAATTAAATATAAAAATAAAATTACATAGGCCAAAAATTAGCGTACTCCTTCTTTTGTACTAAATCTTCCTGCTAACACTTCAGAGGAGTTGGTAGGGCCAGCTGATAATCAGGGTACAGAATGAACACTCACAGAGGATAACACCATTTCAGAGAGGTTAAATGAATTCTTTGCATCAGTGTTCACTGTAGAAGAAATTGAAGACAATCTCACTACAAAACCCCTTTTTGAGGGATGATGTCTTCTGTAAAAGGAAGTCCTGCTTCATGAACCTTTCAGAGTTCTTCAAAGGGGTCAACAAGTGTTTACATAAGGGTGATGCGGGTAACACAGACTACCTCGGATTCCAAAAGGCTTTTGGCAAAATCCCTCACCAACGACATTTAAGGAAAATGGACAGTCATGGGATAAGTGTCCTGGCCTGGATAAATAATTGAACAAAAGATAGGAAACAGGGTAGTAGTAAATGGTCAGTTCTCACAATGGAGGGAGATAATCAGTAGAGTTCCCAAGGGACTTGTTCTATTTAGCATGTTTACAAGCGACGAGCACTGAGGTGGCAAAGTTTGCCGCCGCTATAAGGTTATTCAAGATAACAAGGAAAAAAGCAGGCTGAACAATTGTAGATGGATGAAACTGAGTTACTGCGCAGTGAAATGGCAGATAAAATTCAGCATTGGTAAATGCAAATAGCACAAGGGGAAAAATATTTCAGGCTTCATGTATAAAAGGAAGGTCTCTGAACTGATCCTCACCACTCAGGAGAAAGCTCTTGATGTTATGACAGACAGTGCCATGAAAATATCAGTTCAACAGCAGTCAAAAAAGCAAATCATTGTGAGGCATTTTTAGAAGAGAAATGGAAAACATAATTATTCCAATGCATATATCTATCGTTTGCACACATTTTGAATATTGTACGGAATCCTGCTCCCCCTCATTTCAAAAAGAGTACACTGAAATTGGAAAAGGTATAGAGAAGGGCAAGTATGAGCAAAGGTACAGAATAGCTTCCACCTGAGTTGAGTTTTCTATGATAGAGAACTACAAATTCACAAAGGCATGGACAGATACACTGTTCATTGTTTCTTCTAATACATACACAGAGACATAAAATGAAGATAGCAGGCGCCAGGAACCTTTTCTTTCTAACCAAAAAACAGCAAATGTTTCTTTTGGCAGCTTATTCTGTGCCCAGGGATGATGTGCATGCAAGAATTTTACATGAGAGGACCGGAAAAGTAATTGGAAGAAAGATTCATTGAGGATTAGAAAGCCAACAAACACAACAAGCTCAATAAATGTGCATATAGGAATGCTCAGATCAGTGTAATTAGTGGAAACAAGTAGGAAGTCTTTAATAAAGATGACGGAACTTGTTATACAATCAGTTGGAATGAGGAAACTTGGAAAGCTTGTGGATTTGAAGATCATTGCAATAAGGTAAAATATTCACATGTTGGCAGTCAGGGAGAAAAAGGCAATTAATATAAGAAGTGGAATCAGGACTATGTAGCTTAGTGATTTGTCACTGACGTCTCCTCCCACTCTGCTACTAAATGCCCTTTGCTCTTTAGAGAAGTGTGCTTTTTTTCAGGCTTAGTTCAGGAAGCTTATAAATTCATTATATTCGTAAGAAATATTAAAATCTTGGATAACAGATCATAACCTATTTGCTAACCTTTAAGGAGCAAGAACTGTCATTTTTGGTCACTTCATCATACATTCTTACATACATTCTTAATGTAAGTTCTAATGCTGACTGTAATATGGACAAAGAATAAACTATTATTAATCAAATGAAACAGAGCGCATGGTGCAATAAGCATTTCTCTCACTGTCTTTATGTTGTGTGTCCTTGCTCTCACTGCTGTGTAAAATGAAAACCTCCTGGGGTAGCTCTTAGCAAAACAGTAGACTTGTCCATGCCTAAAACTCATAGGTCCCATAGCAGTAATAAGTATACAAATTTTGCTCTTAAACGATTAAGTCCTCTCAGGCACAGGAATCTGATGGAAGAACAAAATTCCTAGTAGATATGACAAACAGTCTGTTAACCTTTAGAAAATATTACAAACCTTCCTCTTTGATAAAGCTTTTCCATCATGACACTTGTAATAACAATAGTTTTTCTAATTTTACAACCCCAAATTCAAGGAGTTTTCCACATAAAAAGGAAGAAAAGAGCAAACTCCATGACTTTGTTATTGCTAAATTAATCATTAGTGGATGTGTTCAAAACAATGATAAGATGCAGGTTAACAGCTGATGGTATAAAGACTGCTATTATCAGGGTAATTTATATGCCAAGTTATGGGGTAAATTTAGAATGATTCATGGGTAATTTGTGAATGGGTAATAAACTAAAATCATCAAACCCAAATATAGTATTAGTAATTTGCCTTACTATAGCAAGTCATTATTACTAACAGTGGCATTACTATACACATTTCCAATAAGCATTAGCAAGAAATTCTGTATATACCACTGGAAGCTAAAAATAAACATAGAACTGTATAGTCACTGCTGAAGTAAACTGTTTATGAAATATCTGTTATTGTAACACATAATATGACAAACTGCCAGTTTGGCTTACACTACTGTACTTTTAAACAATAATCAAGAGTCGGCAGAGAGCTAGATAAGTGCTCATTTATTGCATTTTGTGCAAGTCTAAATAAATAAATGTATGGCAGGTTGTCCTAATCTAACTTCTCTTGGCTGATATTGAATTGCTTCTTTTTGTACTATACATATTTTGGCATATTTTCCAAGTCTAGAGTTAAATGTCTAGAACAAGACAGACAAGTCTCATACCTCAAAAGTTCTACAGCATGTGCAAGGAAAAGATATTCCAAAGTGAGATGGAGGTGTGGTGAGAAGAGTCTACTCTGAATTATTTTTTATATCGTAAGAATCTTTGCACTGGACCCTGTTTAGATGATATGTAAGAGTGAGGAATATGTAGTGCTTTCTTGAGATTAAATTAATGCTGCAATGTCATTTAAATGCATCACTGTATTTGTCATTCTTTTATCCACAAGTTCTGATCAAAATAAAGTCACTTTGCATGTCAGTGTTGCATTCTTCCCTACAAAATATTGTATTTTCTTATGATTTTTTTCCATGTATCATCACAAAACTAAGGTTTTGGGTTGTAGAAAAAGTGAATCAAGCTTATAATAATATTTCAGCTATTACATCGCCCTTTCAAGTTTCTCTAAGGCCTTGGGAAGTGATCGAATAATTCTGTAACTACTGTCTTAATCACATGCTATTACTAAATCCAAAGGACTGATCTATCCATTAGCACTTCTCAAATAACTAACCAAAGTAGAGTCTTAATTTTGACAGGAAACATGAACTACTAATGGGTACAATATAGAAGAAATGCAAAATGACCATTATTTTTGAGATTAATCATTTGAACACATTTTTTAGAAAATTGTATGTATATATAAAAACAAATCTGTGAAAGTCTTAAGAATGTAGAAATAAAAATCAAATTAAATATTTATTACATGAATGTGCCTTATGTTTTTAGATAGTACTTCACTTTAGTTTGCAATTTAATTATTTTATTTATGCAAATAAATCCCAAAATGCTATGCACTTGATAAGTTAAACACTTGACATTTTTATTCCTTAAAATGCAACATTTTATGAAGTCTAGATATGTTTATTAATTAGTGATTATTAACACCCAGTAAACAACATCATGTCTTGTAAAAACACAATCTTTCTTCACAGCATGAAGCTGAAATCTATTATTCACTGATTCCATATGCTGAAATACACTCAAATGATCACAAATGACCTTAAGCATTAGATAAATGTAAATGAGGACAGGGTAGAAAATGTGCTTTTGATTGATATCTAAAAGACCAGGTTTGAAACCTTGACAAGGGATGAAGTCTGAAATCCTGTGCAAAGTATACAGCTATTGGAAAGCTGAAAAATCTATGATTCTGCATAGAGGTACTATATAGGATAGCCTCCCCTCTGCCCAGCTGAGGATTTGAGGTTGCTCACAAGAGGCGTTCAGCACTTGGAACCTAAAAGACTATCCCTGGGGCCTGTCTACTTGGCAAGCAATTATCGGGATGCATAGATAGATTTCTAAGATGTACACATGTATACCATAATGAAGTAGATATTTTTCTAACCTTAAGCGCTCATTTAAAGAACCTTTCTATTACACAGAGTGGTTGCACAAGCATAGGATAAATGATGTGAATGAACTAAATTGTACGGGTTTTACCCGCTATGTTAATACACTCATTCTGCTGTAACAGCTTGCCTTTTTCAGCTTTATTTTTGTCACTTTGAGAAGGACTGAGAGCTCTTATTCTGGAATAAGAATTAAAAAAAAATAGACACTCAAATAAGAATGCACTATTTGCTCTTAGATAGCTACCTCTAAGCACATTCTAATTCATAGCCCCATACCATAAATACAAAGTACTGTATGATAATTTACTTTTTAATTACGACCAAAGATGAACACAGCAAATCCTCAGCGGTTTCCAAACCCTACTACACATGGAGATTTCTGATGAGCCTATGTAATACAAAGTCCTTACTTCAATGAATAAGTAGCAAAATCCTTGTGAGCCTTCAATTACAGCAAGGGGCAGGAACAACTCTGGAGATGATCTGAAAGCAAGTTCTCTGAACATCTACAACACTCACCCTCTAGAGCATGTCTTCAGGGATAACAGACAACAAAGCAGGCACCATCTGAGAAAAACGCTGGATGCCCCGTGTGTTTCAGAATATGGTCAATGCCAGTGAAGAAGGGCCTCAGCGCTCGGCGCCTAGCTCCCATGTGGCCCATTTGTCTTTGCAACAATGTCACGTGGTACTGATCAAAGAAATAGGCTGGCCAAAATCTTCGCACAAAGAGCCTGACAACCTCTGCCTCGGGGGCAGAGGGATTTGCTGCTACCCTGATTTCTCAAAGTTATCTAAAAATGGGCTCTACCAGTGCTTTGGTCCATTCATTCCAAACCACCATTCAGTATGATGGGTAACGCTGATTCTCAAGAAGCCAAATTTCAACTATGCAATGAACAGCAGCTTGAAAACACATGATACATATTAAAAAAAAATAAAAAGGAAAAGAATCACTACCTCACCAAGATTAATCACAGCATACTTGCTAGGTAAAAAAGCTATTCAATTTTTTTTTTAATACTTTCAAATTTCTGTTTTGCATCACTTACGCTGCGATACATCTTCTTACATTGTATACATCCGTGCCAGCATCAATCACACAGGTCACACTTTTGCATACATTTCCCAATTACACTAAATACACAATTACATGCAAGACTCCATAAGCCACTTAAGTAGAATCTTACCAGCTTGACACATTTTGAGCCTTAAATACTCCTGCATTTTGGTTTCTTGTGATGATGTCACTTACATCTGTAGCATACTTGTTAAGAATTATCTATAAAATGATAGCAGTAATAAAAAATCATCAAGAATATTTTTTCCATTGTTAATACCTTCATAGTGTCTTTTATCTGTTTGGTCTGCTTTAATCTGTGCTAATAGTCAGCCTTTTCAGAAGTATAGATTTTACAGTGCTACTCTGGCACATCAGCCATAAATCTAGCCAGTAACTTGCTATTGTTGCCTACCTCTATTGACTGCTCTTTCATTAACACTTCCATTTAAGGGGGAGGGAGTTACAAAAAGGTTTCCCGTATCTTACGTACATTTAAAGGCAACTATCTTTTACAGATATATAAATTAGAGCTATGGGGAACAGGAATTCATTAGCACAGTTACTAAATGAGCAGCTTAGTTTGTGCTGCTTTTGACTGTATCGCTAGATCACAGGGCTGAGGACGGAAGGGTTTTGAGTTCCACCTCAGCCACAGCACGTGTACCTTTGCTTGTGGCTCTGACTGTCTGGATAAAATCTAACATACATCAGGAGCACTTTCACCTGCAGCCAAGGGAATTTCTAGTTTGTCTGCTTTCTTGAGAATGGTTTGGAGCTCCTCTCTGCCGTGACAGATCAGTCAAAAGCAAAAAATGCCTTTTCTTCCCCAAAGGCACTGCAACACTGTTGCCTTCGTCTCATGTCTCGGCCTCTTTCAGTTTGGAAGATCAAGTCACAAATTTGGGTAGCCCCTCAGGCAGACCCAAAGCAAGGATTGCCAGTGAAAAGTTTCCAGGGGAGCTGTGCCCAGTAATCTATGCCTAAAAAGATAACCTTTACAATCAATCATTTGTGGCTGTTGAGAAGCTATTGGAAAGACAAGGTGTAGCAAGTCACCGAGAAACTACGGGAGAACTAAATGACAGCTAACTTGAACCCATATGTATCCAAAAAACCTCACTCTTAAATATCACAATAAATGTGGAAGCCATAGCCTCTTCTTCTTCTTCTTCTTCTTCTTCTTCTTCTTCTTCTTCTTCTTCTACTACTACTACTCCTACTACTACTACTACTACTACTACTACTACTACTACATCAATACCTGAAAAGGGATGTTTCCTCTAGAATAAATCCTCATTCTGATCACAGTTCTAAAATCAGAAAGAGATTCAGACATCACCGTGTTACAGTAGTAGCACTGAGTCATATAGGCACAATTTTGAAAAGTAAGTTAATGATTGCTCCTTATTTTATAAGGTACAGGAAGTCTGGTGATAATTAGGAGGATGTTGGTGCCCTGAAAGTTAAATTCTTCTTTGCAAGTGCTCTTATAAGAAAATTGAATACTGTAATGGTAGGCTCATTTAAACAAAGACTAGCATATCTTTTTATTTGCTTTGATGAAATCACATAATTAGCCTTCCTAACACTGTTGACTATTTAAGAAGTTATTTTAGGAAAAACTCTATCCAAACACTGTGAAAGAAAAGATAATTTGTATTTTGTGAGATCAAAAATTATAAATTCAATGACAGAGAACTGGCTTAAACCAATCTCTGTACTTCGGACATACCTTTTAAATTGTTGCCATGATATGCAAAGGAAAGCAATATGAATGGCATATACCTCTGAAGCAAAAGGAAGGCATAAACAACTCCATGAACAAAGAATGCTATTTTTCAGTAGAGGCAGAAGAAACACTGTTGATAAATTAATTACACTACTTCAATTCGATAACTGAGAAAAACTATTAATAAGTGTAGCAAATGTGTTAACACTACCTTTTTTAAATAATTTATAAGTCCATGCCTTTAGGCATTCAGGCTGAACATGACCTTTCTAACCTAAATTTCCCAGGACTGTTGAAAGATCCATACACTGAATTTTAATGGCCGTTACAGTATACTGCAACAACGTTCTGTATTATTGATGCTTTCCGATAATACTTCTAATCACTAGTGCATGGTGTGAAACACAGCTAAGGTAGAAGGTACTTAGCATTTCTGAAGCAGGATACCATTTCTACAAAATATGAACCCGATCCTTGGATTTGGACACACTGAACTGAGTCTAGATCTTTCCAGTCTTTCTGAGAAACAGAATTTGTTATTCCAGGTGCGATCTATCATAGAAATGACCTAAACTGGAAAATTTATATCTGAATGAATATCACCCAAAATTTCAAAGGGGACTGAATCTGATGACTTTTCTTATATACATATATTTACTACTCACTTGAAAGACCTATCTTTTTATTTTTAGTATTACCTTTATTTAAATAATCATGAAAGAATTTTGATCAAACACACTAAATCAACAACAAAGTTTTGAAAGAAGCTGAAAAAGCAAGAACATCTGTCTGTATTTCATAGGGTTTGCAATAGGAGTGATCTGTTAAACAATTAAAATCTACCTATGACAAGTAAAAAGAGTGAGTTAGAATGCAATTTGAAATGGATTAGTAACTTGCATCATAACATCCATTTAAAAGTCTCCATAAAAAGTCTCATGCATAAGACCATTGATTAAAATACAGTATAGCTACATAGTTGGAGTGAAGTGGTTAAAATCAAAATAATGATTTGAAATTAATGTATACATCAATTTTTAAACTTGCAGTATTTCAGTAACATATCCTAATATAGATGCTCACGACATACATAGTGAACACTTCATGTGGCAGTATGAAATGGAGAATAATATGAGGACTGTCAAAAATTAAAAGGAAAATCAAATCCTCAAAAGCTTAAGACTTCACAAAGCAAAGCTGTTAGTTACGCTCACTGAATAGCGATAACAACAACAAAAACAACAATAATTATGATGATGATGATAATACAAAGGCAGATTCTCAGATGCAATGCACTATTGCCAGGTCGATTTTCAATTACATTTCACTGATGTATTCATTTGTTTCTTAATGTGCTCATCTTGCCCATTAAGAATAATTAGCAGGCTTGCTTGGTGATTTCCTGGCTTCTGACAGTGATTTTTTTTTTCCTTTTTGTTGACAACCACTTTTACTTTTGGGGAAGTAATTTTTTGATATTATAGTATGACTGGCATGTAATTTCAGCTTCCTAAGAAATTTAAAGGGAGGATGTAAACAGTAATTTTTAAACAAGATTATTTTAGTCTATAATACCTATATAAAAAAGCATAATATTAGGTGTTAACTATTCCTGAAGAGCAGATTCAGGAGTATTCAAGAGAACAGTATTTTATCCCAAATTAATTTAATTTGGTATGCTAAACAATTAAAAAACACCATCAGCAAAAATAAAAGTTAGGAGGAATACATCACTTGCAGTCTGTGACACTTGGGCCTAGATACTATCTCCAACTAAACTAAAAAATCTTACTGATTTCTGAGAGTCTGATGTGGCTGAAACAGATCTAAATTTAGTCTAAACTTCTGTTACAGCTACTCACTACAGCAAAGAATGCAAAAGAAAATTACCATATGACAGATCATAAAATTACTAGTGAAGTCCATAAAACATAAAATGCAACATAAATTTTATTACATGCTCTTTTAAGAATACATTCCACCTACGCTGTAAAGTTCTTAGTCTGCTGCACTTTGGCACCCTGCTAATATTAAGCCCATTGTAAAATCCAGCACAATAAAAGCACTTTGAATGCTGAGCCTTCAGAGGACCAAATGTTAAAAAAGAAAAACAAATTCTTGTTAGAGCCTTCCACCAATCACTTCTCTAAAAGAGATTCACTGAGTGAATACAGATGAAGACTTCTTGTAAGACAGTAAGAAATAAAAGATATTTCTAAAATACATTGTGAAAACTAAGATGTATTAATTAGATTATATTAAAGTATCTTTTTCAGGAATAATAGCACTTTAAATTGTTTCGTTCCAAAGGTCGAGCAAGGATTGATTTTTAGCACTCACCAATTCTCCTACCTGTAGAAGATAGATAAATTTGATAAAAGTTCAGGTATGTTTATGGAATCTACTATGCAACGTATTTGCTGACCTGATGATTACTAAGCTCACCTGAAGCTTTCTGTGGGTAAAATGACCTTCTGTTAAAAAACATGTTTTTGGCAAATGTCAGTTTCTTTTGTTATATTAGTTTCGAAACACTTTTTCTCCCCCACATTTTTTATCTTCATAAAGATATTTAAGAAAGATTGGAAGAGATAATGCTGTATAAAACTAGAATATACAGAAAAATAAATACCTCCTCCTCAACCCATGAACATGAACAACTAGAATTTAGCAAAATAAAAATCCTTGGAATGCAATTGAGAATCTACATTTTCAAGAAAAAAGAGACTTTTATGAGGCTTCTTTCAAGTTTTAAATGATATGATTTGTGATTGGCTATTTTTTGCCATGAAATTATTAAAGTGTTACAAGCAATTACAGTTGGCTGAGTTACCTCTGAGAATGTGTTTTTAAAGCTACTAGCTAATATGCACTGCTGTGTTTCCTGTTTCAACAGTTATAAGCAAAGGCAATTTTTTTTCAATCTACAACATAGTTTAACTTATTTTTTCATTAAGTACTCATTATGCTAGCTTTCAAATACACACAAATCTCAAATCTAAATAATTCTGATGACGCAGCGGCCAAAATCTGAACAACTTGTCTGCCTTAAAATGCAAATGGAAAGATTACCAAGGAACAAAAGCAAATAGGTATCTTCCATTTTTTCCTCTCAATTTCTAAGGGCTATTAGTATTCACTATATATATCTGTTCTTATTCTATGCTGATATTTAATGTGGCCACAAATTATGCTCACTCATTCTCTCGCTTAGCCGAAGTACAGTTCAATTTTCTGAACTATGTGTTCATATTAGTATGGCATAATAACAATTTATTCTAATATAATCATGTAAGAAATATAATAAAATACTGCCCATAAGAGACAGAGTAGTTTTACACTGTTACATCAAGAGAAATAATGATAAAATGATAATTGATTAAGCAGGCTAAATGGATAATCTGCAGGCAGTTACAACTTAGTAGCAATAATGAAACTATGCATTTTAAAATATACTAGAAAAGCTATGGCAATTTACAAACGCTGTATATTTTAAGATGTTAGTATCCGCAAGCAAAAAAAAAAAAAAAATCTAGTTTCTTCTGCAAAAAAAGAATATATGCCAAAGGGAAGCTAATGATTTGATTCACTGCTGTACCTCCTGTAACATGCAGCATATACACAAGGAATCTTTCAGCACTGAACCATAAGACAAATATTTACTACTGTACTTGCACTGTAGCAAAATGTGCATTTTTAATTTTAAAAGAAAATGTGGAATTTAATATATGGGAAATTGCAGCTTTGTTCCAGATATTCTACAACCATTTTTTAATTACTTATGTGGGGACTTTTTCTTAATATACCCCATGCTGTCTGTCTTTATATCGATTGTTACTCAGCCAGTAAAAAGGAATGAGCACAACAAACCAGTTTTCTATCTGAATAAGGATACTTTTGATGGCCTTTTCATTTCCATCAGTTAACAGAACTTCTTTGACATCTGCAGAAATAGCAACCTGAAAAAAAGAGCACAGCAAACAATGAGCAAATATGCTTGTCTGTGTGGAAGTGAAGACAGGAGTGACAAGCCTTCAGTATCATGCTTCCTCACCTATTTCTCTGTAACAATCTTCAATCTTTTTTCATTTTATGTCTGCATTATTTTAATCATTCAATCAAATCAGTCAATACTTTTATCATTCCATTTGCGGGAGCCTCTATCTTGCTATCATTCTGTTCCGTAATTGCATTGTGACAGCGGATGATGGTATTCTGAGAGGCTTTCATTTGCGGGCTTCTGTTTATCTAGTAGAGCCATCATACAAGGCTGTCACTCTGCCTTTCAGCTTGCTTCTGTCTGACTGCCTGATGCCCTTCATATAACTTTGCATTGCAGGCAGATGGCTTTGTAAGGGTAATTTTTTTGTGAGCTTTGACATGCTCGCACATTGGGCTGTAACCTCGACACATTGTATAAGAGCGACAGGTTTGTCAAATGCCAATCAGTGTAACAATATGCTTTTATTTGTAGAGACATAAAAACTTGTCTAATGCACTGCACTGCTACATAATATCTCCTGAATACATGACTCAGAACCCAGAGAATGGTGAACGACTCTCCTGAATGGCCAATCTAATTCAAAAGAATCTAATTACCGAGAGCTCTGGATCATGTTTGTTGGTGTAATAATGCAGGCAAAACATTAGCAGCTATATCATGGTGCTCCAACTGTGATTCGCCAGGCTATTCCTGTATCTTAGCAAATGGGACTATAATCTGAAAAAAAAAATGCTTCAGCTACGGCAATGAAAGACAGACCGTACGTGGCCTGGAATGTCACAACAAGAGATATTGACTACACGGAGGTAAAATGTTTCTGCTCATCGAGGCAACCATAAAATCAATATGATACGAAAGCAAGTCAATCTAGAAGGTCTCTCAAGACTCTGCAGCTTGACCGCAGCTGAGGCTGTTGACAGTTCTCTGACCCAGCAGTTGGAGGCACTGGAACATTTTTCCTTTTGTTTCTTCCTCTGAAAGGGATTGGAATTGAGAAAAGACCTACCATGAGCCCAGCCAAGCATGTCATGCCACCCCCTAGCTCACACACAGCAAGGTCCCTGAAAGAGAGAAAGGAAATGGTAGAACCCATACAAATTAGATGAAAATGGTCGGAGAGACATATATGTTACAAGAACAAATTGCCATCTGCAGTGAGAACTGAGCTACCAGGAAGTTGTAGAGACATGACTAGGCTACCTCATGTCGTTTTGCGTTTTAAAAATAATTATGAAATAGAAAAGTCACAAAGCAGGCAAATCAGTGGGGGTTCCCTCATTAGTGTTCAGTGCAACACTACCACCGCTGAGCTGAAAAATCTGAGAAGGTTCCCTTTTTTCCCTTGTCAATGGCTCTGTCTTTTAGAACTAAACTAGCTAGAGTAGCGAAAGATAATTGTTAGGAAAGGATAACAATGTTAATCCACATTCATTCTTTCAAAAACAGTTAGAGAAGTAAATGGAGAAAATAATATTATTTATATATCTCTCTATATAGTTATGCCTAAAAGCCTTTTTATATTAAAAAAGACAAGTTTTAAAACAAGCCATGTATCACAAAACAATTACACATGAAGAAATTTGATCCTTCAATTAGCACTTAAAACTGCAAGTGACCTACAAACAACACTGTCATGAACAACGATGGGAACAGCATATAGCTCAGCCACAGAGAACCAAGAAAAGTTGGTGTCGAGAGCCTAAACTGAGCCCAAGTGCAGGGCTGAATGCACGGTTTGAAAGGTTGCTTTTCACTCAGACCACACTGCACAGTTACTAAGAGGTGCAGGCGAACTGTTATTTGGCGCAGGGAGCCTGCAGGATGGGAGCTTGCTGGGGGAGCCCCAGGAAGGGCGTCCTGCAGGCAGGGCCACGGCGGGCCCAGGAGGGAGGAGGCAGCTGCCTGGGGCAAGGCAGAGCGTCGGTTCAGCAACAAACTGAACAGGTTGTTCAGAAGCTACAGAGCTAACAGAAGGTTCAGAAGGTACAGAGCTAAACCTGTGGCAGCTGTTAGGGCTGGCAGAAATGTTTCCGTTTTAATGTTTTGACAGAAAGTGGAATTTCAGCTAAAGAGATTTTGGGGTGCACCTTCTCTTTTCCCCTATGACACCAACATTTCAAAATCTATTTTTATATAAAAATATTACTTCCCTACTAGCTCTGTGCTTGTATTTAGGAGTAATAGCTAGGATGCCGTATCAGTATCAGAATATAGATGCTGAGAGATTGTTTACTGAGGCCCCTGGAATGACATATTAATGCGCAGTCTCTGAACGAGACAGTTTTATTTTTCTTAGACTCTGCAAATTTTATTTGCAAAAAGTCTGTTTGTCCTGAAACAAAAGATGGGAATTGTTTGAAGGAACAAATTATGCCTAAAACCCAGCAAGCACTGAAAACAAATTGGGGGAAATTTGCAGATTGTGGTTTAAACAGAATGCTTACAGGCTTTCCTGACATAGGTTTTGATTTTTCTAAATGACGTGTTATACGTCCAAGTTGGTTTACTAGGTGTTAGCCTTGTATCCTTGCTCTGAATGTAATTTATGCCTGCAAATACACTGGTGTGATGGTTCTTCTTAAAATCCTTTCATCCTCCCAGACAATGAAACTTCAAGGATTTCCAAGTGCAGGGCTCTGTATACTCAAGAGGGGAGAAAGGATGCACGCTGGATTTTATTTTTAAGCATTCCTATTGGATGCTTGAAATCTGTGTCCCACAAGTTTAGAAAATGTGAAAAAAAATCAAAAATATATAAAAGAGCAGAATGTCTCAAAAAATGCTTCTCAAAGCTTAAATACAGATGCAAATTCCTCCATCAACATATACAATTATTATTATGTACTTTATCAGGTAATATTTTGCTTGCTTTCACAATGGATGTCAGTTTAAAGAACATCTTTTATTTTTCCTGACCTTCACAATCAGTACTGATCGATCGGTGCTTCACTTTTGTTTTCCAAAAATCAAAGTGAAATAAAACGCCTTGAGTGGAAATCAAAAGTCTTTGACATATAGCAGAAAGCTTGCTGTGCAATATTAGTACCCAAAGGCAGCTCATAATTCTTTGTTAAGAACAACATGCTCTCACCTTGAACATTTTAAATTTAATCTGAAGACTTAAATCATAGCAATCTTTACCATGCAGATACAATAAAACTAACAGATTGGAAAATATCTTTCTACGTTCAACTCGGTACCTGAACATTTCATTGTGCTTTAGGCAGTAGTATGCTAGCACTTCTTCAGATGGCCAGAGACCTGTAAGACAAAGATATTTGCCTTATTAGAATATTTTTTTCTGATATATTTGATTATTTATTACCCTTCAGACCTCTACCAAAAGTTTCATATTTTAAATTTGCCACAGTATCACGGAATAAAGAAAAATAAAGCAGATTTTTAGTGACAGATTTCTTATCTTTAGCATTTGAACTGGATACTTCATAAACTTCATTTAACTGAAACTTCTGACACATAGGCATGTACATGAACATCAAACTGCCAAAGTCCGTCCTGCCCAGTATCCTGCCTCTCCCCGTGGACAAGAGCCCCTTCCTTTTGTCATCAGCTGTCTTTATGGTCAGTTCATTTCTTCCCAGTTCCTTTGTATTTAGCCTCTTTGCTCGGGGAAGGCTCTCAGGTTTTGCTAGGGTAGGCATCAGTCTGACCCGAATGAACACTGATCAACAGCACACGCTAAGGAAGAGTATATGACTAGGGTTATAAAATAGTATGATTTCTCGTTGTGTATCCAGTCCTCCTCAGAAACTTCTTGAGTCACGAGTTATATATTTGTATTTAATAGTTACCAAAGGATTTTTCTAATTGTACTTCGGACTTACGTAAACTTTCAGCAGCTATAATGTCCTGTGGCAGCAAAACCGTTTGTGTGTTACATGAAGATCATCTGATGCCCTCTAGTTCTCGCATGCAAACAGACAGGGAGTAATCAGTCTTTACTTGCCTAATCCACACTACTCATGACTTTATAAGCTCCTACTACAAATCTTTAACCGATCATTGCCAACCTTAGCAAATACTTAGGATCATCAATTCAAATTTATCCTTTCAGTAGCACTCTCCCATGAAACTCACTGGTACTTCATAGCAGTTTCCCACTTAAAGGACCTAACTGAAGAAACATGGCCAGTGGAGATGGCAGTTCAGAACTTAAGTGGCTTGTATAGTCTCCTGCAGGCATCTTTCTTTCTCCATTGCTTAAAGAGAACTTAGGGAAAACAGACTGGTATTCAGGAACTCGAGTTCAGCTTCCAAAGTTATGGGAGGATGAATTAAAGGTATTTGTGGTCAAATTACATTTGTATGTGTTCTCCCTTCACTGTTGCTTGGCAATGAAAAAAAACGTGTTTACATGTTTATCCACAGGTCAAAACCAGGGTTAGCTTCCCCCTCAATACATAGCATTATGAATTACTGTTACAGAAACCTGATTTCATATTATAAACTGTGGATACTTTAATGGTTTGAGTAAACTTAAGATAGATGGGAGCATCCTTTTGATATTTACTGACAGATAAATTGAATTCCATGAAGCTTATTATGTGTGTGCATCTTTTAGACCACTGACAACAAGAAGAAACAATTGTTTCTTCTCCATAAAGACATTCAAAAAAAGAAATACATTTAATGGAAGTTTGGGAGAAAATATGTCTTTCTTCTAAATCACTTATATAGCCTGATCGTAATCCTCAAATATATAATTCTTTGCATCCGTCCAATTCCTACTCTCAATTATCCATAGCCATTGTTATAGATGATGAAAATTTATGAATGTGTTATGTGCATGCAGATCAAGCAAGAGCCTAGACAGGATAAGGTCAAAACTTTGCATATAACTTTCCTACGACAGAGATCTCAAAGGTAAAATACAGAGTTCTGATTCCCATACACAACAAAAACATTAAAGTAATGTTATTATTTGTCTAGTCTATTACAGCTTAGGTTGATAAGGTTTTGCAAATCTGCTATTTTACTCTGGCTTGCTAAGGGTTAAAATAAAATATTCACACACAATTACCCATGCTTCAGTGAAACATACACCAAGAATTGTACAGGATTTTCCATCTCCCTTTTGAGCATTTCAATGCTTTTGAGCATTGAAATATGCTAAAATGACAGACTTGCAATAAATATAATAACTGTTTAAATATTTTAGTGTATGATATAAAGAATGTTTCAGTTTGCAGTGACTGGTGTATACTCAAGTAATAAAAGTGTTTTTTAATATTAAGTGAAGGCATGGCCAATTTAATACCACTTACAATACTTCACATCTCACATTACCACCACCACACCCAAAATAACTAAATCCCTTTATAATACACTTTTAGCCTGAGTGAGTTTTTAAAATACTTGCCAATTGTAGCAAAATCCTTCAACATCGAGTTTTCAGTACCCTCAGTGAAATGTCGTTCACTTTTCTACGGTTATTACTGAAAGGGCACTTTGAATAGTGTCATTAAATCTTTTATGAGGGGTCACTGTTCTTTCCCCTGCTACCATTATAACGTTGATACCAGCTGAAACTTCAGGTATATGAGATAGCTCTTTGCTGAGAGAAAGGTAAAGCACCTTCGGAAGGACAATGTCCTTCTTTAAGCAGATGCTAGTGATGGATATGCCTCTCCTCCCCCTCCTCTTCACCCACAGGAAAGAAAGTATCACCTCAGCAATGATATAAGCGGCTGGCAGCTAAAGAAGCAGGAGTCAGAAGGTCTTTCGTGAACACAGGTCTGAAGCGTGGAAGCACACAGTGCTTCTAGCTAAGCCAAGAAGCCAGAAGCAAGAATACCTGTGTTAATTTTAGTAAAAGGAAAAGCTTCTCTTGCTTGAACAGGTAGGTAAGCCTCTTTGCTTTCAAAACAGGGATAAGCTTAAAGATCCACGTGGAGGAGTTCGCATTCTGCCTTCTTCCCCTTCGTTCTGACCTATATTTACCAATACCATGACCTACATTTTTAAGTTACAAGTATAACATAGTTCTGCTTTTGTTAGAAAATATTCAGCTGTAACAGAAAAATGCAGCAGTTCCTATGAGTTAACAAATAGTGTTAAGTTGTGAAAAGTATACTTTGTTTTCTGTAACACATACATAAATGGACTAAGTTTCCTGTGAAAAGACTTAAAACAATTCTTTGATATTTATAATAATTTTTTTTTTTGAATTATGAATTTGATTACAAATACCTAACATTGCATGGGTACCTATCTGCATGCACAATTATTTCCACAGAATGTTAAGCTATTCACACATGCATAGGCAAAATATCAAAAGGCCCCAAATAGCACTTGTATTTAAAAGGCTATAAATATACTAAAAGTATCTTCTAGTCCTAGACAAAGGGGTTAAAAGTATGGCTGTGAAAATAAAAAGCAAAACTGGAGTTCCATTTTGCAAAAATAAATAATTTGAGGCTTTCACTGGAAGTTTTAAAAATCTTTACAACCTTGACTACTACTATGTGAAAACAGAGTAGAATTGCCAGAAAACATTAAAGTGTTTATATAAAAAAAACAGAAGTCGTCATTGGAGTTCAAAGTGAGCCTCAAGAAGGACCGTGATTTGGCATGTATAAAGAAGTGGGAGAGATGCAACAGACACAGATCAATGCCTTCCAGAATTTCATCTCTCTGCACATATCCTTTTGCCATTAGGATGGAGCAGGAGATCCACAGTTCCAAGTATATTACTATCCCATTTGTAAATGTGCTGTAGTGACATCTCCCTCTAGACAGCTTTATAATACTTATTATAGCAACAGTGGTAGGAAAACATTATTACTAAATAGCATGGTGCTGGATGGAGAAGTCCTACATATACAGACACACAGAAAATTTGTATAGCATTTGTAAAGCATTTATCACCATACTGAAACATCTCACTGCAATAAGAGTCAGCCTATCAAGAACTCAAAGATGTCATGAAGCGCTGTTGTCCAAGTTCTGCACATTAGGAACTGGAACCAGATTAAGTTACTTAAACTCATAGAACAGAATTATGGGAAGATCAAGAATAAAACTTGGGTCATCCCAACTCCCCAAGTTATGATTTAACTGAAAAAAAACAAAGAACAAACTTTTCCTATAGAAAGGAACCCTAAAAAAATCACAGTAATGGTAAGAACACATAAATTAAGTTGTTTTTGTTACTCCCACAGTACTCTCCTAAGGAAAATGTCAGAGACTGACATGGTCTGAGATGTATGAGAAGTCAGAGACTTCTGCTTCAGCCATGGCACAGCAGCTCTTTAAAGCAACTTCCAGCTCATGTGGACTAAGTTACGTATAAACAGCCGTCTAAGGATGCTTTCTTTTAACCATCATGTGGTCATCAGTATTCCAAAGTAACACAAAACCTGTTTTATTTCTGATCTATTAAAGTCTACTACTGCTTTAAAATTGTTGAATCCTGTATGAGACTGCAAAAAATTTCCTACCAAAAATAAATCATTCAGTATTTAAATTTTTTTTTAATGAAAAAGACCTACTGTTTCTCCCATATAGCTTTTGTCACATATTTTAAAGAATATAGTCATACATTTGGAAAACACATAATGAGATCTGATGCAAAGTTCTTAAAGAATAGCATGTTATTCTATATAGCATGTTATTCTATATTCTACATAGCATCCTATTAAAGAATAGCATGAAAATTCTCAGGATTTGCTGAGAATTTTGAGGCATTGGATTTTTAAATGAGATATAAGATTAGTGGAGCCATTATGTCTCTGCTCTACTCCCCAGGCACAAAGAAGTTGTAGGAGATACTGATTACTCCATATGGGATAGCACAAGATTAGTGGAAGTCTGCACTACTGTCTGCCAGTGATATACACAGGAAACAAGACTACAACTGGAAATGACAGGTGAACTGTCCCTTGAAGCTCTGAGTAGAAGGCATAAAGCTGTTCTACAGTTGCTTTACATATGCTACATTAACTCATTCCTTTCCAAACCAAGCCAAATGACAAGTTTTGTATGTCCCCTTTTTCTAGCACTACACACTGTCACAAGTACAGATATCTGATCTCAAAACATGATGATCAAATTTTGTCTCTTATTTACGCTATTAAACAGTGAGACTTACTCACTTGAAGTTTCCAGTAACTTTTGTACAAATCTTAAATGCAAAGCAACTTGAATTTGAAAAGCCAATCATTTTCCCCAGTTGAATATATTCAAAAGGGTCTTTTTTCTATTATGTCCTGTTTGTGGACTACATGAAATCAACTTATTTGCTTTAACCAACAAGTGGATGTATCGTATAACAAGCACTATGGGCAAGGAGACCAGTATTCTCTCAAAAGAAGTATCAATAATTGAACTGAGTCATGGAGGACTCTTTTCTGATGCTAAGAGAAATATCTGTTATCCTTCATGACCAAGACACATTGCTGGTGGAGAGAAGAAAATCTTTAGGCACTGCACTGGGCTGTGCAGAGGTGTTTGAGCAAGCATGTGTTTGGATGGACAGCTATTCCCCATCTCCACTGCTGAAAGACAGTAAAGTGGACGGAGGTATCCCCAAAACTAGGATCTCGCAATAGGAACAGGCTGTTCCAGGGATTCGAAATAAGGTCCTTCCACTCTTAGTGTAGCACAGTTACATTCTTATTTTTACAGTACAAAATTTTATTTTCTATTGACTACATTAAGGTCACAAGGGGAGGGAAGTTTGGTGATTTCATCTGGGCTAGTTTTTGTGTGCACCCCACCACTATGCACAGCAAGAAGCACAGCATACAGCATGCCCACTGGAGGTCTTAGAGAAGAGAGAAAGAAGGCCAAAATCAAGGTTCAACAGCAGAGTAATTTGCAGAAAATTTCAAAATGAGGCTCTAACCAGTATTTTGAGTCCTTCTACTTACGGAGCACTAAAATTCACTTCTAAGTGAAAGAGGTATGAAATCATGAATAGTATAAGTAGGACTAAGTACAAAGTGGATGAACTGCATAGTTCTGCTAAATATACCTTGCTCCTGACATAAAAAGCATGATCATTCTAAGTTGGGGAATTACTTCAGTAAAGCCTACTTGTAATTAGTTACACTGCTCTAGCTAGTTAGTTTGCATGGAGATAGCTCTCAAAAATATTTCTGACTGTGAATTTTCTAAAAATTACTTTGAGCTTCTTTTCAATTTAATTTTATCATTATAGACAGGAAATAAAGATTGAATTTTCATTCACAGGTTCATGTAGCATGCAAAATGTAACATAGATGAAAGGATAATCATTAATTCAGGTTGCCTAAGATGCCACCTAAAGTATACTGAATCTGGAAAATGCAAATATACACAACAAGGCACTGCTGACACAACTATTCAAGTTTTTAGCTGCCATAAGGTGCTTGTATAGAAGAGTGAAAACCTTCGATAGAAAACCACTTTCATAATACACCAAAGACAAGAATCTGGTCATTTTAGTAAAACAAAGAAATGAGGTTGTTGGATAAGAAAGAAAAAAAGAAAAACTTTGTTATTCCATTGTGTTTGCAGTACACAGAAAAAGAACATTTCTGAACTTACATCCTCAGGTTTCAGCCTCCATCTATGTATAGTAAAAACAAAAACAAGAGAGTAGATCTTAGTAAAAGCAGATCAAAGAGGGAAAAATTTAAACTGAGTGATTTTCAAAAGGAGAACAGTACTGTGTCCTTCTGGACACACGGCCACTTCTCGTGTCGATGTAAGTGATAATCTTTTCTGAAAGTCCATTTGTCTAGTCTGAGATTCTGCACCCTCAAATCCGCCTGAGTGTATTTGTAAGTGAGCAACCTTAGTGATAGATATATACAGTGTAAAAAAAGCATATTTAATAGTCTTCATAGTAGTACCTTACACCTGAGCCTTACTGCACCTGACTTTTGCACACTGCAGACCACCTTTTAAGTCCAGTGAATAGGAGTAATTTGCGTTGGAGAATGGCCAGCTTACTTTTCCGCAGCAGGAATGCTGTAAGTGAGTTTGAAAAGGTAGAAGAACACTAAAGGAAATAGGAGATAAAAAGAGAAATACATCTCATCATTTTTCCCTACGCACATATATTTTATAGGAACTCTTGTCTCTCTCTCAATCTAAAACAGAATTTATGATATTCAGATCATTGAAAAATATGTATAAGCACTGGCTGAGATCTTCTGCATGGGCAAAATGGCCTCAGCACTATCTCTCTCACTTTCGTTCTCATTATTATTCATGACTAGGAGGCAAACATGATGGTCTGCAATCTGCAAATTTCTTTTAGAGTGCAAACTTAAGAGGCTCAGTGGAACTGATGTGGAAATACAGTAACAAGTCAAAGCTATAAACATCCGCCTATCTTTTCCATAAGAAAACCCAGCAAACTGTGCAAACCTACTCGTACGATTGTCTTTAACAGCTTTTTTTTCAAACGAATGAATTTGATTTAGTGTTGTTGTTTTTTTCTAACCGGTTTTCAAATAGTCATTAAAAATTAAACAACACTGGAACAAACCTTTTGTGATTATAACCTTCATTCTCCGGCAACAAACTGGATCTATAAATTTACGTACCATTGTAGATGTAAATTACAAAATTTTATATTCAACTATATTAAAACATCTATTCCAAAAATGATTACCAGTTGTGAAAAGCAGACAGGCTTATCACTTGCTGTCAGTTGTTCATGTCTAGTTAAGCAATAATGTGCTAAAACTGCTCTTTTGTTTTGTGTAAGAATTTTGGCAATAGAAGAAATGAACACTCGTTTAATAAAAACTCAGGCTGCTTTTTGCTTTGATGGAGGAAGCAGCTGCCTGTTTTCATTTGCTGCAGAGCAGCAAAACCCATCAATATAATAAGCAGCTTAGATGCATCCATCCACAGCATCTGTAAGGATATAGGGCTATTCGCTCAAAACCAATCCTTGGTTTAATTTTAACAAAGATGTGTCTGACATATTTGAAAATGTATTATAATAGGGTTTTGAAATACTAGCATTTTCTCTTTTCTTTTTAAATACTTTTCACAGATTCTGAAAGGCAAGTATACATATTGGAATGATAGAAATGATAAAACAAATATTGCAATAGCAAACAGCAGTACTAGCCTAAAAATGCAAAGACAGAACATTAAGAGATGCCTTCTGGTTCACAGACTCTCGTCTCCCTTGAAAATATAGAAAAATAGTATTTCAACCTTTTCAGTGAAGGATTTTTTCACCATAATCAAAAGCAGAGAAGAAGACTATAAAAAAATCACAGAAAAAATACTGGAAAGATCATAATTACATAATACAGCTGCATCTCCTGACACATACTTTTCCTTCCCTCATGTTTTGTTAAAAGTAGGTATATTAATATTAATGCCCCTTTCCATAGATACTTATCAGATTGTCTTTACTATAGCCTAAAAGTAATAAATTTTTATACCGAGTTTCAGCAATGTGAGTTTGTCCCAAGTGACAACTTTTAATTACAATGCAAAATTTTAATTAAAAATAGAATAACAGGACTTTCATATATAATTATAAAAACAAGAAGGGAGAAATAAAAGTCCATCTGAGATATAAACCATAAAACTATTTTAATTCTAAAAATGGGATATGGCACGTTTCAACTATTAAAAATTCTAAGACAGTATTATTATTTTAGTGCTGTTTGGCTTTCTAAGACCTTTCTAAGCTAAGCTTTTAGATGATTTGCACATTAACTGAGAAGTCAGATAATTCTTAATCCTCCTCTTTTTCAGATCCAATAATGGATAAGGGAGCATCTTAGCATGATCAACTAGCAATCTGCCTAGCCTGAATGGTAGTACACCTGAATTTAGGATTAGACACTGGGTTTTTATAATATCTGATTTAAATGAGTACTCATTTTGGGAAGCGTAGAATGAAAATATTCAATGATACTTGAACTATACCATTTAAAAATTCTGAGTACATGCACATTTATTTGCTTCAGAAACAAAAAGATATATAAAAAGGAAGATTTTAAAAAGTTCTTTCCATGTAAATAATTAGAATTTTCACTTAAATAAATGCTTTTATAATCAGCATTCACAGTAACATATAATCAAGCTGTATCTCAGCTGTAGGCCTTGTATCCCTGCCTAGTCAACTCCAATATTCTAATTTTGCTTCTGTCTGTAGATGCAGTGAGGAAACACCTTTTCTCTCTCCTCTCCTCTCCTCTCCTCTCCTCTCCTCTCCTCTCCTCTCCTCTCCTCTCCTCTCCTCTCCTCTCCTCTCCTCTCCTCTCTTTTTTCTTTTCTTAAGATAAGCCACAGTTGGAGAGGGTAGCAACCTATAGATTAATGCTTATTCCTAAAATTGGGTATCTTCCTCAAGTATTTGATACAGGACATGGAAGTTTGTGTAACTAATCTATCTGCCATCATGGAATACTCACAACAAATTGACCTGGAATTTATTTGGGGGATTTTGATTGTTTTTGGAAGTGGTGCCTGGGGCTTGGATATTGGTTTTTGGTTTTGCTTATTTTTTACATCAAATTCTTTAAAGAAAGATGATAGCTTTTTGACCCCAGCAACTTCTGACTCAGTAGCTTTCTTCTTATTCAAACTGTTCTATTCTACATAGTTTACAACACCACTGGCAAAGCATTTGCATTCGTAACTACTTCTGTGCTGCCAGGGGATATTAACCGTGTACAAGTGGGTACGCAGTTCAGTTTGAAGGCTTTGTACTGGCTCTCACTCACTAAAAAAACGGCATATCATTGGGAACTTTATATACTGGCAAAATGAGGCAACATGTCTTACCGTTCCCTTAAATGAAATAGGTCACCGGATTCAGCCAGCCTTGATTCTTCCTCTGGGGTTATCTTCATCGGGTGCTAAGTGCGCAGTTCTTTAAAGCCTCCCCCACTGCTACCATCCTGCAGTAGGTGCCCCAAATCTCCTTACGTTCCTACTCCTTGCTTTTACCTGTCTCACGGGATTTAGCTGCTCAGGAGTTCTCTGGGTGAGATCGTTGCACAAGGATGAATCACTTCCCAGACACCTTATCATCTTACAGATCCACATGGATCTGTGTTCCACGGGAATTTAGACTGGAAGAGTTAAAGAAAACAGTATCATTTAGAGGAAGGGAAAGTACTTAAGTTTTTTGTGGAAGGCCAAGGATTAGATTAGCATGACACAACTCCTTTCAGGTCAGGTTCGACATGCACTTAAAGGGCAACACAAGGGAACTTACACTGCCCTTGCCCATGACTGGTTTTTGCATTAACAGGTTTCAATAGTCATGGCTCTCAATCTGGCATTTTTCATGAGCATTAAATACAGTGGGCCAGATCTTCAGATGGTACTCGGTGTAGCTTCATTGACAATGAAGCTCTACCAATTTATCTCAGGTACCGAACCAGCCCTGAATTTGAAACATGCAAGTGATAAGGCCTTTCTGAAAAGAAGGCCTTCACCAGATTAGTGTTATGCTAATAATACTGCTTTGGATCATCTTCGTTATTTGAATCCAAGAGTATGCTTCCCACATAAATTGATATTTTAGTGGGTTATATTGAAGGAAATTTAAAAATGCTAATAGTAGTATTTCACCTCCAAAAAGGCCTGAAATATTTACAAACGTTTTCCCCTGATTACTTTCACATTTCCCACGTTGTTGTGATAAAATCCAGCTTAACTGACTGCATTGTTATTTCACAAGGCATAAATAATGCAAAAGAGCAACATAGGTGCTTCAAGCCCAGCATTCTGCTGAAAAAAGTTGCAGAACTGTACAAACACTGCTTATATTCTGAAGCAGAAGTGTTTTTTGGTCAAGAATAATGTGCTTTACCTAAGATACATTGCATTATTTTTTGGTGTTTAAAGAATACATTTCAGAACATCCAGTGGATGGCATCATAAAAATAAAGGAACAAAGAGCTAAAGCAAATAATTATGTCTAATTGAACGAAATGAAGATATGAAAGAGCCTGTGAGGTAACCTCATAACAATACATTTAGATTTATCATTGGTAAGAATTAAAAGAAAGTAGATCAAATTCTTAATTAAAGTGGATACAAGTTCACTGACTTCTGGAATTGCTCAGTTTTACATCAGCACAGAAACTGGCCCATATCCTTTTATTACACTGAAATCTGAAGATGAGACTTGTCCCTTGTATGTTCAATTCCAGGGTGGTTACAGGCTCTTGAGCGACCCTAGGATTTGACCTAGGGGTAAGCATGGTTTTATAATATCTGACTTAGGCTACTTTATTTTTTGAGGCAGATACTGATTTTTACTAACTGCAAAGCCAAAAAATCATCAGTTTCTACAGCAGTTCTTGTTCAGATGCACTCTGAAACGCTATGTCAATCCTGCATGCCAAGCTCCCATATTTGCAGATAGATCAGTCAATATCAAGATTTTATTTTCCTAAATGAGATGTGAGTGCTGATGTTCAAACCAGAGCAGCTATAATCTTCACAAATTTAAGCTTTTTCCTTAAGGATTAAATATTTTGTGACACTAGTTTCATATAGCTCTCCTTTAACAAAGTAATAACAGTGTAATAATGAGGGAAAACACTTTTTTAAGTAGTTGTTTGTATGTCACCACTATTGTAATTAGCAGTTAACAACAAATTTTAGCACCTTGTTGTTGGTCTTCTTTCCTGCTAAAAGTTTGAGTCGCAATAGAAGAGTAATTGCCTATAACTTCTGGTGGATGTGGGGGGGGGGGGAGAATAGGAGATCATGAAATATACACAATTTTCACATATAATATATTGTTGAAAATGTAATTGTCCAAGTGTTCTCTCCAGCAAATACGTTCTATATTCCTGGATTGTCTTGGCTATCACGAGCAGGATTGAAATCTCCACTTTAGTATTTATCCGAGGCTGTGATAGCTCAGTTGCCTGCCTCCAAATGCCAAGATAGGGGGAATCTCATCAACCAGAGACCAGCTGCATGATGGGCAGTTAATAGATATATCAAACCTTAGGATATATGCTAAGCTGAGGAGATGATTGGTCGGTTGATATACTGATTGATTAGCATAGGGAGAATGGGTTTCTTCTTGACAACCTAAGATTATGCTTCAGCTAAGCTCAAATTGCTTACACCTCTTCTATTGGGTTTAAAATTACAGTCCTGTCATCTAAAATCTCTCTTCAATGAAATTTTTACCATATATAAAAATTAAAGGGAAAAAGAAAGTAGGTGCAATGGATAAGAGTAAATGGAGTAGATATATTTCATAATACTGCTGGTGGTGCCACTAGAAAAAGTTGATAAGTAAATCCACTTGAAATAGGTTACATATTCTGTAAACTATTAGAGAGCACTTTATAATGATTTAGAAGGGGAGGAGTTCAAAATACTAACAAGAATCAGTGTTGATATTATTGCTTTAAAAATGCTACACTAGTTATTAAGCAAAATAATTATACAGTTGTGATACTACAAATACATTTTTGCCCTCTTTGTAGGCACTTCCTAGGTTCAGTAGAAACATATTTAAATTACATTATAGATATCAGAGAAATATCACACAGTTGCAACAAAATGCCACCTTTCAAATGAAAGGGCCTGCATTTTGAAAGCAAGAGAAGCAACATACATATTTTTGTATTTTTCATTGAGAATTCCAGATTTTTTTTCCCGGGAAAGAATATGGAATTAAATTTTGGTTATAACATATTCTAGGCTGCATCATCCTCAGGGCATAGAGATTTTAAAAAGCACGATATTTTAAAAATTACTATATTATGTAATTATATGTTGCCAAAACAAATGCATTTATTACACATATCATCCGTTTAGTTCCCGACATTACATGTTCCTCATAATACTGGACTTTGTCAGCTGAGTAAGATATAAGAGCTACTAAATAACACATAAAAAAGCCAACAAACAAACTTTTTACTATCTCTAATTTCATACTTGGAAATACACTTCTCCGACTGGGCAAAGAATTTGATGGTCATGTAACAAAAGGAAAGTGGCTCATTAAAAATGTTAAAATCTGCATTAATAAATAAGACTGGGTTTCTCAGATTTTTTTCTTCCCTTTCGTATCTGCTATGAGCGGTAGGGGATCAGCTGCAACTCAAATCCCCAGCTGAACAACCCAAATACAACTGAGTGAGCAGACTTAAAACAAGGCCATTTATTGGTGCCTGTTATGCAAACAAAGCATCCAAGTCTTAGAAACAGATGTCAACTGAAGCATATGCTTACTGTAAACTGGAATTTGATTCTCTTTATAAAAATAGACTTAAATGGGCCTTCAGAGACTAGGCTGCCTCTTGCTGTATACCATTGCCTAACTTCATTCAGCCTTAAGCTTTCTAAAAGATGAATAGACTGATATCCAAGGGCAAAAAATAAAAGTTAAAAAAAATAAATGGGAAATAAATGATAACATGTTGGAACAGTTCCCAGAAGCAATTTTACAGATTTTCTCTAAAAACACAAGACAGGAAGTTCAAAGCATAGCGCAGGTCACCCATGGCATGTCGAGTTATCATTTTTATACCACTTAGGGTGAAAAAGGACTTTATGTTCAAGTGGCAAGTTTAGTACTTGGCTTTTTCTTCTTCCGCTTTTTTTTTCTTTTTTTCTTTTTTTTCTTTTTTTTTTCTTTTTTTTTTTTTTTTTACCTCTTCTCACATCTTGATGCCTTTTAAATGTCACTTATTTTACATGAGGCAGTTGGTGGAGACATGAGTCAACAGCAATCAGAACCATTATCCCCTGCAGCGAGCCCTGGTCCTAATGCATTATGACACCTTAGCTGGCCAGCCACCGATTTACCTTTCTGCTTCTTAGGGAATTAAGTGGCATCATGTGAAAATGGTTGTGATATGAACAGCATGGGCATAACTGGTATTAAATTTACCTCTCAGCCTAAGTGAATTTTCCTCACATGTGACTAATCAAAATGAAAGCTGTGGACATGGGCAGATCTGGCCAGCACTTCTCCACCCCTGGGATTGGGGCTATTTTGTTTTATCTCTTTGTACAAGCTGGCAGAAGTTTAAAGTGAAGGGGATAATCCAGTGCTGGTGTCTTTATGAAATAACATCCTTACATGAAGAGGCTTTTAACTGTCTGTCGCTGTTCTCTCTCTCACTCAAAAAAAAAAAAAAAAAAAAAAAAAAAGAAAAGAAAAAAAAAAAGAAAAAAAGAAAGAAAAAAAAAAGTGTGTGACAATCTCATTTTGCTGAGCACCCTCCCATGAAAGGAGAAAATAATAGCCATAACAGCTATGGCTAGTACTGACCTTACATGATCCATTATCCACTAAACACTTTAAAAGTCAGTTTTACATACATTGGGGGGGAAATTAGAGAACTATCACAATCATTTTCACTTTAGTGAATTTGTCTTCTGTTTGAAGTCAGTTGCTTGATATCCAGCGTACATAACAGTCTGCCTCATTCCAAAAAAGAAAAGGCAAAAGGCACTATGCTTTTCCTGTTCTGATTAATAAGGATACTGACAGCAATGAAACTCAATTTAGAGCAAACTTTCTGCAGAGTAAAGGTGAAATAACACAAAAATCATTATATAATTTAGAAGTGTTCAACATCTGTACAAAAATATTTTTATCAATCGCTTCAGCTGAGATAAGTAGGTGCCAAAGAAAGTGCAGGCAGAGCAATTATCATCCTGCGCAGTCAGAAAGATATTTATTCACAGACTAGAGCAACTTGCATTTTACTACAAACCAACTGTGAACGTTACTGATAATAGCAGCAGGGCTAGATTTTCCCAAAGTACTTTAGTATCTTTCTAACAACTTAATTGTGCAGGACAAAAGAGACTGGAGCATGAAGTCCTCTCCTACCTGCAAAACTGCTCAACCTTCTGTAACTGTGAGAATTAAGTTCTAATACACGAATAATCAATTTTAGGCATTTTCTATTTGCTATAAGTTAAAGTTCAGCTTCACCTGAAGCTGAAAATACAGGTATTTCTGCTGATTTTATTCCAGTAAATGCTCATTATAAGTGATGACTAAGCAGCCCAAATTTCAATTATTAATTCAGTCTATCTGAATATCGGTTTTGTGTCCAAGTAAACTTGGAAGCTGTATTTTCTAAGTATGAAATTTGGCTTTGCATTAATTAGTCTATTTTTCTTTTGCTATGACTGTTTTATTCTACTTCAAACACCAGGAAAAGCTAACTCCAGACAGTGCTAGAAGACTTTCAACAATCTATTACTATATATAAAGGATGTTTGACTGGAGAAAAAATAATTAAAAATAAGAAAAATGAGCAGAAGGAACCTATGAAGACTAAATTGTACTTTACAATATCAAAGCATACTTTTCTTACAGAAAGAAAGAAAGAAAGGACATATGAATACACAGATTTACATCTTTGGATCTATCTCACATAAAATGCTCCTTTTTAAGAACATAAACAAGCACCAGCACACACCATAAATATGCTTTGCACTCATTCTGAGAAATGATTGAAGTTAAAAATTAGGAAGAGGGTTCAGATTTTTGATCGTTATAAATACAGGAAAAAATATTAATCATGCATAGTGCCTGGTTTGGTAACCTTCATTTTATCAGTGAGGCCACATAATTAGGGTCAAGTTAATGTACAGATTGAAATTTAGGGAGCATGTCAATTAAGATAAACAGGAAAATTACCTCCTCTCAAAAGGATTAGTCTCAAGTAGAAAGGTTGGTTCAGAAAATTATAATCCACTTGGTAAGGAAGACTGATCCACAGTACAGTTAAATCTGAACTGTGTAGGGTGGCATGTTTTCCCTAAAAGAGTTTTAGAAAAAAATTAGAGTAGGATTATCTTTTTTTCCTCCCCCCCCCCCCCCGGAATATGATTTCAACTTCAAGAATGGTTACAACAGATATGACATATGTCTTCTCTGTTTTTTTTTTTTTTTTTTTTTTTTGCTTTCTTAGTTTGAGACTTGGAACTTGAACTCTTTTAACACCCACAGAAAGGCAGAAGATAATCTGTTTTCAGTCAGATTATATCTTAGAGTCACTGCAAAAATATCTGGACCAAACTGGTATTTGTAAATATTCTCTCAAATTTCCCATGTTCCCGAAACAACCAGAATTATTATTCCAGTTTTACAAGAAACCTAACAGTGACAAAACAAAAGCAAAACTGTTTTTCCTCATAACCTAGAAGGTTCTGTCATTTTCCATTTAGCCATCCCCACTTCAGCTTCTCAAAAACAATTAAAAATAATCATTTTCCATTAATTGCATTCCCTTTTAATCTCTTTTGTGACAATACAACTAAGAAAAGTTTGAATATTTTATTCAAATGGGACACTTTAGGGGAGATGAAAAGAGTGATAACACTGAGTGGTGGAGACTTACACCGACACTTCTCTGATAGCTCCATCAGAAATTCTGGACATACACAAGTATGTGTGCTACTTACCCACTTTCCAAACAGAGAATAACACAGTAAATAACACAAAGGTGGCAGATTTGATAGCGTCAAGGCTCTACTGATTTGAGTAAAAGGTTAACAATGAAAATGTGGCACTGGGATAATGGTTTTTCAAATACTTATCTTGAATGCTTTGCATTTACTACCTTTGGGAAGCTGAGTTTTTGAACATATATAAACCCTTCAATGTATGTATGCATTTGCTTCCATCACAGAGCCATTTTAAGAAGTAAAGGTTTCCAGAATTATTACTGTTAGCTTCTCTTTCAACGAGTATACCTACAAATTGAGGCCAAAGAATCCAGGGGATTTTGTCTTGTTAAATCTCCTTAGGGGCAATCACTGTTTTGACAGCTCTGCCACCACAAAAATGCCCATGACTTGCCTGACACGACCAGTGCAATCACTGCTCACGTCCTGTCTTCTCCAACTCTTCTTTTCCACAAGAGCAGCGCAGAAGTGTTACCCCACCCGGAGTGCTACAGTGGCAGGTATGCCCACTGCGCCTCGTACTCACAGGCCTTGAATGAACCTAGCATGTTTATTTGCAGATTTGCCTTCTGACTTTAGCTTCAACTGACTACAGAATGTGTTTACAGCATTCTGGAGTTTATATTCTGGGAATCCACACAGGATTGTTCTGTAAAAATGTGTATTAGCTATTTAATAACAACTCCAAAGGTTCAGGATTTTGTTTTGTTTCAATTTGTTCTTTCCTACAAATATACTATGAAATAAACTAGTCTTTTTGTTGAATTGACATGCATACTAAAGTAATTTTAAACCATCCTGTCCTATAGAAGGGCAATACAGTATGACAGCCTCTGGCTTTTTTCTAGGTAATTTTGAGACCTTAAATTCAAAAGGCACACTAATACAATTATTTAATCTCATCAAAGCAGAGATATCACATTTCAATACTATTTTTAATTCAGTTGTAAACTGTTGAAACAAACTCTTTCAATAAAAAGTTATCACTGATTGCAAATTTGGGAATATACGTGCCAGAGAACACATTAACGTTGCTGCAGTATTGCTTATTACAGCAACAAAACTTTTCCTTCTTTCAGGAAAGAAAGATTAAATAAAAAATATATGAAAGGCAAACAAACATATCTATATACTAACCGCTGAAGTGACTGAACAGGAAAATAGGAAAAAATACTCAAGGAACCATTCTAAATATCCTCTTTGTACTGTAGTATACCTTAGTTTTGTTAGGCACGATAAAGGGGCAAAATATTAGTGCACCCAAGCAGATGGTCTTTGGAACTAGATTACACACTTCAGAAATAAGAGAGAAGCAATGCATTCAACCCTTCTGTTTGGACAGAAGAGCCGTCTTAGCCTGTCTGACCTATTAGCTAGTAAACTGGAGCATACCGCCAAGTGCTATCATGCTGTTCCTTTAAAAAGCAAACAACCTCACTTTTTATGATAGGCACTGGATCATTTTAAGAGAATTGTAGGTAATGTCTGTTGCATTAGACAGATGGTCATATCATGAAACCATATACAAGTCACCATGACTAAAACTCATGTTCGCTATCTTGTTAATCCGCATAAACTGCAAAGCAAACTAAACCTATGCTGAATGCTTTCCTTGGTATCTATACACACATACATATGTCTGTGTGTGTATGTAATATTCACTTAAAACTTAAATATGCAATAGAGTTCAATATTTTATTTGACATACGCTTTCTAAAGATCCAATATTAGTCTTGCATGTATAATTTTTCAGTTTGAAAGGTCTGGTTCTGATCATATCTCAATTCAACCTTTGTGTAACTTCACTGACTTCCATCTAGCCAAAGATAAAGTAGAGAACAGAAAAAATAGATCCAGAAGTAGTACTTTCTTCTCCAGACATAGAGAGGCTAATATCTCTGCGAACTCCAGTGGAGAGGAGACTAATGCCCTGCCAAGGCCAAGTTCTATTATACTTTTTCCAAAATACCTAGGTACTCTGTGCATATCCTTCAGAACAGCTTACACTATATTTGAAGAGCATCGTGACTGCTTTTACAACAGTGTGTTTGCATCTCCCATTCGCAATTACACAAGGAAACAAGACAGATGGAGCCAGTCTTCTTGCGAGTGGTCAATAACTGCGTATCACTTTGTAAAATACTCTACCAAAAATTTGTATGGTAAACATTCCTCCCACCATAGATGCCATGGAATCTGAAGAAATATTAAAAGAATTGGATTTCCGTATTTTGCTTATTGATGCACATTAGAAATATTATTTGGTAATTAAATGTACATTTTTTTCCTAGACAATCAATAAATTAGCTAATCTTTAGAACAGTTAAAAAAATGTCTCTAGCAACTGCACCTCTTCAAGATGAGAAGATGTCTCTATACATATTCACATGGAGAGCCCCCTCCAGACTGCTTCCCCCTCCCACAACCACAAACAACCATATACAAACACCAGCTAACCTCTAGCTCAATTGGAGGATATATAAGACTGCACGTTTCATGTTCACTAGGCTCCTCTCAGCCACAGAATCTCCACCAAACATAGTAAAACAGAAGTCATTGCAAAATGTTCAGAGTTGTTACTATTAAGTAACTACTCTGTCTTCCTTGAATGGGTGTCTAGGTGCACGTTGCCCTTCAGGCTGATTTTAGGCAGCAAACACAGTGACAGATGCCACGAGACAGGCATTGAATTGCGCAAATATTTTTCAACTTGTAAGCAAAATACTATTTCTATGCGTGAAATTTAGTTTGGATTCTAGCATGAAAACATTAGCATGGAAACATGATAAATTGATTAAAAAAGGTGGCTGCCATAAAAGATCTGACTTGCTAACTGAAGTGTGTATGAATATAATCATTAAGAGAAAATATCTTGCTAAAATCATCTCCAAAGAAAATCTAAAATTATCATTTTGAGCCACTCAGGGATTACAAAATCATTTTTTTGAAGGGAAACACGTATATAGCATTTAAAGCCCACAGGAAGCATTCTGCATTACATTTATATAGATTTGCCTAAGAATTCACAAAGACTGGATTGCCATCAAGATAGTGCAGCTACTTTGCTTGCAAATAGTATTTTAACCCAGGAAGACTGATGTCCTCATCTGTCTGTAGAAATTTATAGGAGAAATTGAATTAGCCATATTTTTCAATGAATGCAACACTGAACTATATTAAAAGTGAAATTCACGGTTCACACAAAAATAAAGATAATATGGCAAGTGCAAGTACTCTTGAGATCCTTTTGATATTTTCCATTGCAAAGTGAATGACCTCGCTCATACTCAAACGATATTTCTGAACGTTCTGGCTCACCTGTCTCGCTCGCTCCCAAATCATACTGCAAATAACTTCAGAAAGCAGTGTTAGATTTTAAAATGTACACCAGCCTCTAAAAATGTCCATGGGCAAAAGTGAGTTTCAGATAAGTTATTATGCATACCATTTCTTTAGTATCCAACTTCACATATGTCATCATTACCACAGAAGAGAAATCTGAGTGCAAGTAGTGATGGGAAAACAGATGTTTCTATGCAAGTTTCAGGATCAAATTGACAGTTGTCTTGAAGGGAAGTCTGTCTCTAAACTTAAACTCATATACAAATCTGGATTTTCCCAAAAATCAAAGGAGGTCAGAACAGAATATTTATTTTGGCATACTAAAATAATCAAATATCATTATTTAAGCTGAACACAATGCATTATAACTTTTTTATTTCTTATTCTTCATATATATATGAGGTAGTGCATAGTATTAAGCAGTCTTTTAAATTCTTTAGGTATCAGTTTTTCCTCACTTTTACTGACACTGTAAAGACAGTAGTGACAGTATTAACAGTTTACATTGTACTTTTGATGATATGTACAGGCAATTTTGTTACTTGACATGAAACAGAAATTACACATATGTCTCAAATCATTGTAATCAGCCAAAGGGCCAAATTCACAGGATTATTCATAGGAAATTTCCCAAGACTTACTAACATGCCTGGATTTTGCAGAATAAGAATCCTACAAATTGGTATAGTAATACCACACTGGATAGATCTTAATATGCAGAATTTACAAAATATAATTTAGCACATGTCATCGGGGAAATTTCTTACAGGGTAAAAATACCTGCTTATAAATAGTATGGGTGAAGAAGCGCAAAACAAACCAGAGAGGTTCTAGCATCCAAGAAGTGCTCTTAATGATGTACATTAATTAGGGATTTCAGATTTCTGCAGTTTGTAATAGCAGCATTTTAGAAACGTAATACACACAGTTGCATTCTCAAAATATAGTAACCTGAGTGGGTTTTTTTGTTTTTTTTTTTTGTTTGTTTGTTTGGTTTTTTTTGTAGAACTGTCCCCTCTTGAGAATATTCTCAAATTATAAATTATGGGAAACTGAAATATTTTCACAGGTCTTGCTATTACATCCTTATTGGTTTCTGGATCATCTAGTTAATGCAATTAGGTGCTTCTATGGGGAGGCAACAAAGTAACACCTTGACACAAAAAAGGGTTGCTGGCAGAAATATAAATGAGTAATTCTTTCCAAAGTCGTTGAGGAAGTAATTTTTAAAAAGTTATTTTGAAAAAAAGTCATGATACCATGGAATCTTAAATATTAATAGCATAATAGACGGTATATTGTTAATAACCCCCCAAAATATTAAAATATCAATGGATTACTTAGATGCACAAACAACTTCTGTGTTTATGCCACCAGCAATTCTACTATGACATCCAAGAATCTGTACACAAACATGCCTTGAGATATGACTGCATCAAGCACTACTGGAATATACACTGTTGAACAGCTTGGCTAATATGTCAGTAAAACATCACTATCTGGCCATGGATCTTAAATATGTACTTTCAGTTTTTTCTATTAGTTATTTCTTTGGTACAACAAATAAAGATAAATCACAGAAGTTTAGCAAATGAAAAAGAAACTCAAGATTTAGAGTGCTAAATGAGTCAAGAATTAAGTCAATACTAAATGTACGGGTAAATTATGACAATACAATATACTCTAAACTCTCCTACTTGGCTTAAAATGGCTGTGTTTCTGAGATGTGTATTTCCTAAATAGAGAAGTAGAAGTATTAATATTACTTAAATGAAAAATGAGTATGCGTCAGGGTTCCAAACTGGGTGCACACACACATACAAACGTATAAAAGAAAATATAGTTCTTAATTACTACTGGCTAAATAAGAGTTCCTTGCGCTAATATAAAAATATGATGTGTTGTTGTACTACAGCAATCCAGTGAATTCTATGTCACTACGCAAACTAGCTGAGTCGCCTACCTGTCACTATGAGCCACCTCATGGCAAGAACCAGAGAACTCTATTAGTCTTACTCCGTTTACCTACATTGAAGGCAATGAAGATGATGCAGTAAGCAAAATACAAACAAAAATAACAGCTAAAATGACCAGAATTGATTTCAAAGGCAGGAAAACCTAAAATAAGTTTTCTCTCCTTCTTTTTCCATCAACCTGCACCCCCTTTAAAAAAAATCACTATTTTTGGTATTCAGTGTTCTAAAGCAATGGAATAGAGAATAGTATGCAATATTTCGATATTATCACTTACATGAAAAAGTCCAAACCAAAATATTGATTAGTAATTTTCAAAAGGAATGCAATTGAAGAAGAAAGCAAATCCTACACAGAATTACCTGCAAAGCCCTGCAAAAATAGTGCAGGAAGTTATAGTGTTATTAAATAACACAATGATCCTCACCTACACATACACATAAGAGAATATTATTTCCAGTGAAACATCATGTGAATTTACCCCATGATATTAAACACCGTACCTTGATTTTGAAATGACATACACATGCTTTCATCAACAGGAGATTGTCTTGAACAGAAAAACTCCAACCTAAATTCACACATATTTCTGGATCCAAAATATCCAAAACTATCTAAAGCAGGTAAGACAAAGATATTTTTTGATATAATGATAGTGTCCATAATTATGAATGTTAAATAAGATAATCTTATATCATGCTTCAGATAAGGTACTGGCTTCTGCAGGTTCAGAGAAAGAATGTCTTCACATTAAGCACTGCATCCATGTATGGAATAAAGTAGCAAAGGCCTGTTTAATAAAGAGTTTGCTATTGGTTTATTAAACTTACTTATGCATGGCTGCAGCTGCCTATATAGGAAACTACTCCAGTTGCTCCAATGATGATTTCTACGTTTAAATTGAACAATTGAGTAAGCATTTCCTTTCTCACTTTTTAGTATCACTGAACATGATTATTCTTGAGCTATCAGACAGTTCTTCATTTAGCCTATTCATTAATTACTTTAATAGCTTATTAATTACATATATTTCTTTTAACACACCCCAGTTCATCTCCTTTTCAGGGACAAAATTTCCAACAATCCTTTTTCCCACATCTTTCTCCATAATGAAGCATCCTAGCTCGTGATTATTCCTGACAATGTGCGCTGATCACCACCAAGTTCTGGAATACGTTCCCTGAGGCTATAATCATATATGGTTCATGCTATTCAAATGAGGCTGCACCACATAAGAAATGTTTCACAATATGATTTGCATTATCCTCTGCTATGATATATGTTCCTCTTACCCTGATCTCATCCATTTCAATGCTTTGCTCACTGGATTAATAAACCAATAACAAAGTCTTTATTAAACGTGGTCCTACACAGTCACATACATTTTTTTTTTGCTGGAACTCATGTGAGGTTTGACTATCGTAATGTGATCTTCCAGGTGTTAATCTGTTCTGTTTTCCTTATTGCCTTACCCAACTGATGAAGGGAAAAGGTAAACCCTTCTGTCTGGGATCCTCCTGATCATTCTGAGAGGTCTGAGATTTTGATTAAATTAAGGTAAAACATTTTCTATCCCTCAATCTTCTAAGACTGCTTTGAGAGATTTTTTTCTTTTGGTAGCGGTTCAATTCTTTCACATCCAACCTCGCTCAGATTCCTGAAGCCTCATCAGCTAGGCTTAACAACCTTTTTTTTTTTTTTTTTTTTTTTTACATTTTTATGTCTTAATACCTTTAGCCTCTCAGCAACATTTTAATCTGCCTTAATTGCTACCTTTAACCGCAAGTTATCCAGCAGATCCACTTAGTCTTTCAGAAACTGCCTTCTGTCTGATTTTACATAAGTTTGTCCATAGAAACTTATTTTGACTCTTCAGTTCCCTGTTTACTTTCTAGCTGCTACAATTTATGTTCCTAGCTACTGGTTTTAATAGGGTCAGCTTCACAAGTCTGAAGGACTTCTAATGGTTGAAACGGTTTCCTTGCCATTTAGTTGCATTTGTTTATTCTTCCTTCTATCCTGCTCTGTGGTATGAATGTTTTATTAAAATCAATGATTATGTATCTTTTAGGTAAAACCTATGCTGCCTGTAAGGCACTCCCTTTAGCCTTACAATATTTTGCCTAAGCACTGCTTTTCATTGCTGAACTTTAGCATCCATAACTTTTTTTTTTGTCCCACCAATAAATGCAAAATTTAGTTATGATATGGTCAGTAAATATTTTCATCTTTTTGCAAGAGCTTAGATTGTAGAACAAACCAGAATTTTGCCTGTTGTCCCTCTCTTCTTTGATTGTGGTTGATTTTCAATTTATCCCTGCACAAGAAAGACAATACACCTTTTGGCTTGGGATATTCCATCACTTCCAACAAATAAACCTAGGAAGTAAAAATCCTTGGTGAAACTATGGCTAGTCTTTTACTTATGATAAATAAAAGGAGCTCACAAATTTTTGATAGTGAGCTATCTGCTTATGGCTACGAGATATTAAGGTTACTGCACAGACATTTTCTATTATGCTACTCAAATCATAAAAGCATTAATGTGAACAAACAAATTAATTAGACAGGTTATAATTCTGATCTTTCATCACTAAAAATCAGGGGAGGATTCATTAAAGTCCATGGAGTAACACTAGGGAAAGTGACAGGGAACCCCTGAATTCCTTCTTTACTGCCTGTCTTTACAACTCTTTAATTTCTTCTTTTGTCATCACGTCATACTCTTTTTTTTGAGATTCCTGTATATGCTTTAAGTTTTCCATACAAGTTTAATTAGTAAAATATACTGTTTTAAAAAAAAACCTACTGTTTTGCTCTTTTTTTAAAACAAGAATATATGACCTTAATTTTGTAATTGTCATTTAAAAATATGTGTATCTCCCGTTTATGCTAACAAATGGCATAAAAAAGGGCAAAATAGAAGAAAACAAGGTCGGAACACGCTCTGCTGGCACTATTGCCTCCAGCAAGAAACAGTTTGACGTCAACAGATCAAACAGAAGCAAACGTTCCATTTTAAGATATCTGAAAGCGGTACTCTATACATAGCAAAAAGTGTAATATTCTACTCACTACTGTATTTTCCTATCATAAGCATTACTTATTAACTACTACTTAATTATTTTGAGTCATGATCACTCTGCTTTGTGTTCTCAAAATTTGTCAGATATACAGTAAATCTTGAAGAGTTAAAAAAAAAAAAAGAAAATCAAAACCCCTACTATCAGTGACTAAAATGGAGAGGACCATTTTAAATTCTGAAATAGTCCTAAGTCTCACAGCAGTAACTGAAACATCCTTCAACTACAGATATCAGTGACTCAAAATACAATCAAGTAATTGTTAAAAAAAAAGAATATATTGGTTAAATTATCCTCATTTTACTTATAATAACTAATTAATGTCAGTGAGCTACATTCTGTATTTATTTTTACAATAATTTCAGTGAGTATGGGGTATATTAGTAGAATATTTCATTCTTTACATTTCTGAAAAATTAAGACTGGTATCTAATTTGCTATATTGCTTTCTTAAGAACTCCATTATAATAATATAAAAACTAATGATGGAAAATATTTCTAATGAAAGGTGGAAAAAGTATGAATCTGTTAGAATTATTAAAAATAAAAATTAAAAAAAAGACCAAGAAATAGCTAGTATTAAATGCACTGCTGTTTCAGCTACAACTATCGTAACTTTGTAATTTTACCTATCTTACAACCCCATGCAATTCTTGCATAACAGTATTTGCAATTTTAGAGGAAGTAAAACTGATTTTTGAAGACAAAACTATCATTTTAATTCTCTGAAAAGAGTCACTATTTAAATGACCAAGGTTTTTGGGTATTTCCTATGCTTCAGGGACAATTATTCTACCTAAGAGCGGTCCCACTCATATTGGAAACAATGGGAAGCATTAGTCATTTTGCAGAAGTGCATCTTTGCTGCGGGCCACTGCGGCTCCAATCCCATTGAGAGCAACAGGAGGTAGTAGCAATTTTTTGGAAGAAGAAAGTTGTCTATGGAATACTCCATAGGAGAACATTACTCATCAGCTCTTGCTGAATGAGAAAAATTAAGTTCTGAAGAATAACAGCAAAAGAACATTTTAAAGCCTTTAGAATCTTTTACATGAGGCCTGCACAAGATATTAGTACAAAGTGTAGGGAATCTGCATTATTCTGTTAGTAAAAAATCAAATTTCTTAGTAGTCTACTAAAATTCCTAAAAGTCAAATGTCTACACTTCTTTAATTCAACCTCTTCAACAGCTGTGCATCAAAAGTCTTGAACAAATATTTCTGTGACCCAAATGATGTATGGTAATTTTGGGGTGGTCTGTTTTCTTTTCTTTCTGTAGGCAGCATTTCCTAAAGCAAATGACTGAAGAATTCTGCAAGAATACATATTAAAATGATGTTCTGTATTAGCTAGAATTACCACTGGTATTTCTTCCTCCTCCTGCCATTGTTTTAAGATCTTTCACTGCTGCTGCTGCAGACAAACTGACAGAATAAAAGGCAGAAAAAAATCTTGAGTTAAATTTATTGGAACATGAAGTGGGATAGCTGCTTCCTGTTGTTGAAGAACCAGAAGCAGATACACATTGATTGATCAGATCTACTAAAATAGAGGAGAGTAGCCTGAAGGCTGATATGCTTTTTCATCACTGTTGCAGAGAGAAATTTTTTAAACAATCCTAATTTATAGTACAAAAACTCAGTGTAGAGTTCATAAAACATCTTCAGGTCAAAATCACTCAAATTTCACAGATTTTCAATTATTTTGATGGAAGCTAATGAATCCATTTAACCCTGACCAAAAGTTGTCCCCAGGAAACAGCATCTAAATATTTATCACTTGTTACTTTTTTATTTTTTATATTACACACAGTAGGTTATTATTTCCAATAGCTCCCATAACAAAATCACACCAATAGAACAGCATACACACTTCACTCTTAAAAATGAATTACCTTAAGAAGCTCCTCTACTAACACATGATAGTGGTATATTGACTATATAATGTTTCAGTATCTTCTTTGCTCTATGTGCAAGAAAATGTTCTTGCTAACTCTAAGCAACAGATTTTTTTCCTTTCCCTGATTGGCATAATCATTAAATATATAGATTTTGGAAGACAAATCCTATCTGGATAGCATCTGTGCATTTTAAAGACTTTAATGAAATAACAGTGATGCACAGTTGGGCTTATATATAATTTTAATGATGTAAAAATTCACCCTCACCACAGAATGTAAGGTGGGTTACAGAAAGACATGTAGAATTTATCACAAACACTGTAAACAAAAACTGTGCAAATCTGAAGTTGGAGGTAATAAGAAAGAATACAAAACCTCAAAAGTGCTGTTTTAAGAGAGAGGGCTTTAAGTTTAATACACTTGAAAAAACTTTTGATCTATAAACCTGCCATCTTATTAAATACTTAGCTAAGCTACAAATCAAATAAAATATTCTCAAAAACGCAATGAAATTCTAATAGGTATTTTCAACATTCTGTTGAAAACTTTAAAAATTAATTATGCATCATTTGAAATAAAAAAGAAATCTGTGAGTATCATGCTGACCAAAAGCTTGTGTCAAACACCAAAACTCCCATAATAGAAGTAAGAAAAGAGACTATGTTATACAAACATAAAATTGTAAAAAAAAAAAATATTAGCGAGATCAGAAAGAAATTAATTTTTTAAGATCTATTTGGAAATCAAAAACAATCTGAGAAGGATATTGTTCATTATATTATTTTTATGTAGTATTTTCCACAAAATCACCAATAGAAAAATGAAGGAAAACATAGCACGGAGCCTTGCTGTACAACTTTTCTGACTTTCCTCCATCTGTCTAGGTTCTAGTGGGATCATAGTGGCACAGATACTAAACACACCCCTCTTGCCTACTTAGGAACTAGGTACTCCTCAGGAGCCATGTACCTCACTTATTAGAGAAACACCAGACTTCCTAAGTTAACCGATTGCTATTATGTGTTAACAAGAATCATATGTCTTTATTGGAAATATGCACAAAATTTTCATTAAGTTCCCTTTTCAGACACATAGACACTAAATAAATCATAAAACCACATATTTTAATAAATAAAATATATATTTTAATATGAAGTAGGTAAAAGAATACCAGCACAGGAAAGAGTGTTTTATACTGAAGAATGCTAGGAGCTATGGCTGAAAATTCGACAATAGGCAACTTTTCTACCAGAAAGTAGATTAAACAACAATTTTCAAAGATTACTATATATAATTAAGATCAACTATATTAAGGGGAAAATGTGATATGACATGAAGCTCAACATAAAGTTGTTCAGTGAATATAATTACACCAATTACATTTAGAAGTTGTATTTACTTGCCAAGAAAGAAATAAGATTGAAAGGCTGATTGTATAAAGTGACACCACAGAACTTTTGCATTCAATCTTCTTGAATATGGAATTATAGCAAGATAATATTTTAACCACTTGAAAAGAAAGGCCATGAAGTTTTAATTCAAAACAGCAACAAAACAAAACATGCAATTTTCATACTCCGTGCTTTTCAGAATACAATAGTAACACTTAGCTGTTAAAAGAAGTCTTTTGACTTCAGATACTGATTTCAGACTGATTTAGAAAGGGAGGTCAACTGCACATCCTTGGCACAGTTATTACAATTATTTTCTTTTACGAATTTTCAAAAAAAAAAAAAAAAACATGCTATGGATTACAGACAAAGTAACTTCTTAGGACTGTTTCAAGAATTATCTTACCATCACTTCAGATCCACTTAACAGTGATATGTCAATAGATTAGAAAAACAGACGAGAGTGGCATACACCATGGCTCTGTAGGATCAGATTTTCAAAGCTGTGTGGATATTTATCTCTTATTGAGATAGATCCTCAGTGATCTTAATCCTTAATCCGAAGTCTGAAACTATGAGGGTACAAACTGAAGAAAAGAACAGCCAAGTGTATATTTGAAATTGAAAACATCACTTCTACATACTGAAGCATATCTTACTCACTTATCCTCTTCTGCTTTAAGGACTAAATTTCAGAAGAACCTCAATTCTTAGCTGCCTATATCTTGACACATGCAAAGATAGATATTTGTGAATGGCAACCCAACAAATTCTCAGAATCAAATCTAGCTAAAATATCTCAAGTTGCACGTACCTAATGTGAGACATCTAAAATCAAAGCTAATTGAAATTTAGATTTGCATTATATATAGCTGACAAGACAAATGATTTTGATAGTTTATTATCTGGATGGAACCATTAGGAGTCAACAAACATTTTTTTTTAAGTTCTCTAGTATACCAATAATTCTTTCCATCTTAAATTCTTTCACAGTCTTTGGACATTTTCCAAATTATGGAAAACATTCCACTCTATGTCTGGTCTAAAGTTGTCACATATTGGCAATTTTAAGAAAAATCCCCAGTAGTTTAAGCTAAAGAAAATACTTTACTTAAATTTTCTAAAAGGTATCATAATCATTTCAATCGTCAGGCTTTTTTAAAATAAAGTTACCTTAAAATTCTAAGTAAAGATTGGTTGTGAAAACCAAATTTTCATTTCAAAACTTTCCAAGGGGACATTTTGACATAACAATAAAATCAAACAAAAGTCTTTCTCTTTCTTCCAAAACAGACAATTCACCAAAATTAACCCTTCCCATGAAGAATTCTGTCTTTGTTGCTCCACAATTTCCAGTGCAGAATATTTTGATGAAGATTCCTGAGGAGTGAGTTACTTAGGGTTTCCTCCCCTTTTTAGATCGTTCTTCTTCGGAAATAGACTGGATCTGTCAAATCAGTACGTGATCCAAAAACACCTCCCTGTATCACAGCCAGATAATAAGAATTGTTGTTTTCCCTTCCGGAAAAAAAAAATCCACTTCTCAAAAGAAGCATTTTCTGTTGGCAGTAAGTCAGGAAGCAGGGAAGAATGACAATATAATGAAAGGAGGAGATGCTATTGCCATATTCCTTGGAGATGATACTGAGGTAATAGGGATAGATTAGATGACCTTTGGAGCTCATTTCTAACCTTATTTCCTACAGACTATGATATCTTCTCCAAGTTCCAGAGAGACGGCAGATAAGAGCTGATTTCTTTCGGAGGGTATTAGTTAGACTACAACCACAACAGAACTGCTGTGGGAGTAAATGGATACATCTTTCTACACAACAAAATTACTGATAGTTCAAGAGAAACCCACAAAGCCTGAGCAGGGCATCTCAGAGAGTAAAAGAATGTATTTAGTTACGTCAGTTATAAATATCTGAAATTTTGTACTGAATATACATTGCCTAAATGTTACTAATTTTTGGCTGAGACAAGATGGTGCAGTTTTGGGATTTGTAACTTTTCAGTGGTTTAGCTTTCAGATGCAACAAGTCTGCAAAAGAGGCACAGGAAATTACATGTGTCGTCAAAGAGAACAACTGCTCATTCAAGTACTCTGGTCACAGAGTATGCATCCCTGGCGTTGACGTGGGTTCTGGGCACGAACCCCGTGAGTCCACGGCTCCTGTGACAGCATGTTGTCTCTCAAGTGAAAGAACTTCTGTCTTTAGCAGTTGAACACACTCTGATGATCTCTCTTCAGCTAGCCATCCTCTGAAACACTTCTTATACTCCTTATCTTCAAAACTCCTGATCTTAGACACATATCTGAATGTAATTCTCTGTGGAGGTATTTTTCCTCTCAAGGATGATAGCTCAGACTTGCCCAAATTGGAATAATTTTCTCTGCCTGGTATTAAAGAATCCTTCTGAACATATGGCAAAGTACAGAAAAAAAAGAAAAAAAGAAAAAGAGAGAGAGAAAAAAAAAAAAAAAAAAAAAAAGAGGCTCCAGAAGCAGCCACTTTTAGAAAAGGGCCATTTATGTGAATTTAAATACTTCTGAACTTATTCTTAGAGCAGCAAGCTTGTGAGTAACTTAATCGTTCCTTATTTAAATCACAGCTGAATACAGAAATGTTATATTTCTCCAAAAGTTTTAAGCTTAGAAATAGGCCTTTCAGGCAATTTATTCACTAGATAATGTATTACATTTTCTGTTTATCAATTTTACATAAGCTGTACATAAGTTTGATATGGTTCAGAAATACTTGTGTTTTTGAACAGCTTTCTGACACTTTAATAGTGATATCTTTTTATGTAAGCCTGAGTAAATAAGGTCGCTGTATCACCTCTGTGATCAGCTAACGCTTTTGTACTGTACTGATATGACTGATATTAATATAATATGCTAAGATAGAAAAACTGCAAATAGTGATAAGGTTTTTAAATGGCTGTCAGGAAAGATGCCATTTCTGCCCACTCCAGCACATTTGCACCAGCAGCTGTCAGGAATGTGGCTTGCTTGCTTTTGTGGCTAATGACTTGCATGCTACTTATATTTGCAGCGATCAAACAATAAAACAATCTGCTATTCTATTGATGTTTTATTAGTAAATCACACTTTCTAAAAGATGACTTGATTGCTTGAAAGATCAACTACTACCTGTGCATGAAGAAGGCTTAAGCCTTACTTGGGAATCTGTATCTCTTTTTTGGTGAATTATGACCATACAATACCTTCACTTCAGACATTAAAAAGAAATAAATAAGCATGAAATAAAAGCTGGTGTTTTCTTCCTTGTGAAGCACTTACAGGACTTGGTTGTCTGCAAGTTAATTATGAATTGCTGTGATTCTCCAGTAATAGTGAAGGAACCATTCGCTGCTAAAGTCATTTCGTTTTAAAAATAAGATGATACAGTGAAATTTGTTCATGGCAGAAAGCTCACAAAACATCCTGTTTTGGAACAAATACACTGGCCAGCCTCATGCAAAAGTAGACGCTGGAGAGATGTTAGTGGAGAGGAATGTTTATAACTGAAAAGGAAGTGAGGAGCTGTCATGCAACAGCTTTTCCTTATGGGATATACCACTCCCTATAAAAAAGCAATGCAGGCTCCATATGTTTGAGTTTGGCTTCAGAACTAGGCTGATTCCCAGAAGTTAGGTCTTCATGCTGCAGGCTGTTGTGCAGTCTGTTTCCTTGTTTCTTTTCTGTTTTGCTTCTCTGACGACAGACTTTGCATATGCACCCACATTCCTTCCCATAGGCAGCAGGACTCTATCTACTGGATCACCACACACTTACACTTGTAAGTTATGATCTGTAGATCCTGATATTACCTTGACACCTCATTTAAGTCTCAGTCAGACAATTAATGCTCTTATTCCTTCGCTATTGCTTCCAGGGAAGATGACAACATCTGCCCCCTTCATCTCGTGTAACTCCAAATTCATGCCAAGTCTCTGATGGAAAAAAGTCTTCTCACAAATATATCTTACAAATTCATATAACTAAATACCTTTTGCATCACTCCACAGCTGTTTTCAACTCTTAACTTCCATCCGTCTCATGGAGAAATGACCCCATAACAACTGTTGAAAATTACACATTGCCATATTTGCTTCTCTATACGTATGCAAATACCTAGCTGCTCTAATACCATTCAGTATCCTAGTTCCTAATCTTCTTTTAAACAATGTCAAAATGTTGCAAATTGTTGACTCATAAATGTCATCTTTGTGATTTAACAGTTTGAAGTATGGATCAGAGTCTATATCCATGGCCTTTTTCCAACTGCCACTTTATCATTTTACTATTGTATTCCACAACCTTTGGACTCAGCATACAGGAATGAGAGCTCTAAACCCAGTCTACAAGTTACTCAAATTCATGTCTGGTAAGCTGAAGCCTTTCATCTGACATTAATGTCCTACTAAGAAAATCTTTGATACGCACTATCAGTTGCTTACTTATATTATCTTCTGGTAAACTATCTCATATAAGCCTAATAAAAATCCAGCAAGTAGACTGCTTCTATCAAACATATGCAATTCCATGCACACCTGTTGTTTTGGGAAGAGCAGGGACGACAGCAATTTCTCTTGTGCTTAAAATCTTATCTTTTCTGCAATTTGGCCAATATTTTTGGCATTTGTGACAAGTATTCAAGTATTGACAATTTCTTTACAGTTACTGTTTATGTAAAAACAGAATACATTGTCTATCTGTAATCTCTTAGATTTATCAATTGGTGGATGATTTTCATGTATTAATTCAAGACAGAAGAGAATGCTAATTGCTTTTGAACAAAATTCTATTTAAGACATAATTTTTTCTGTGCACTGAATGGAAGGCTATGCCACTAAGCGCAAACAACCTTAATCATTCCCTGTTCGTTCTCATCTGAAGCCCTTGTTCTGGCATTATAGTCCACATTTTATCAGTGACCAAAAAAACTGCTTTTTCAATGAAGTACCATATATATTCTAACATATATACTGCATGTTATTTTGATTACTTAATACTGAAAATGCATAGACCTTTTTTATTTTATTCCACTTTTGTGAAATGCTATAAAAACATTAGTGCAACCAAGAATTATTCGATAGATATATAATACACTTGCATATGAAATACTGATATAAAAGGTGTATCTCTTCGTTCACAGATTTAATGCTGTATTAGCAGGCTTGGACAACAAGTTTAGTGGTTAGTCTGAGCTAATGTCAACTCACACAGGCATGAATTCAGGGCAATCATCCAACTCCAAAACAGGATAGACGTGGAACAGAAAAGTTTTGCCTGTCAAATTAGTAGTATGTCCCTGATACGAGCATATGAGATGACAGAATGGGCACCTTGATGACATCCATCACTTTTACTCCAGAAAAGAAATTCCCCATCAACGAAATTCTCTCTGCCAATTATTTATGCTGTATTATATATATCTATGCAGCATGAAGTCACCAAAATAGAGGAGAAAACACAAACCAGTGTTTTACTTTCAAAATAAAACAAAATTTCTATGCAACAAGAGGCATCAATAACTTCCTATATGATGTAACCCCTTCTGCCTCCTAAAGCTGAATGTTCCCAGAGTCAAGGAGTGTTTTTCCTCTCTGTTTGAAAAGTGCCTGCCACATTCAGGGGCTATGTTTAAGAACAGGTATTTTAATAACATTCGTATAATGTGAGTCCCATGCTCATTTGCTGAGACTGCTGTGATGAAACTGTGCAGACAGAGAAGCAAAATGGAAGTATACTGTTTCAAAAGAAGATTTATGACATATCCTCCACATATCAAAAAAAAAAAACTGCGTAAGAATGGGCTTTCACAATGTTCTCCCAGATGTCAAAAATAATCCAGCCAAGCTGATGATTAATTTTTACACAAGATGTTACTAAAAGATTAAAACTGTTGTGATATCCAGGGTGTGAAAGTTAACTTAGTTCACTGACAACAAATCTGCTTTAAGATGATGTAATCCAATACTGATTCTCCTAATTACTTAGCTTTTGCCACAGGCCATAAACGTGTCAGTTCCCTCTTCTTGATCGCTACTGTAGTACAGTGATAAAACGAGTAGAACACAACCGATTGTCTAATGCTCTGGTTACTAGTCACAAGTGTTAAAACAGATTAAAAGTTGTTGAAAGGTCATATTTGCAAGTGAAGCTTACCAAAGAAGGGTACCAATATGAGACTGATCTTTACTTCATCCCTTCACATAACATAGGTCAGGGCCTAAGATGTTAATATGCTGGATAATACTGTTATACTCTGTTTTAAGAAATGTATATATTTAATATTAGTTAAACTCTTTTCTCTAATACCCACAAACCAATACACACAATTAAAAAAAAACCCTTCAAAATAGACAGGAATGTCAGGGTAGAATGTAGAGTCTCAACCCTCATCACAAATGAAAGAATACCAAGCTTTACTGTACTGTTGATGACTACTACTATCTCTAAATTTCCAGTGTTTTTCTGATAACACAGTCAGTTCTGTTCCTTACGATTCTCTTTTTGGTGATGGCTTCTCAGAACTGAACAAATCTGTCTGCTGGAGCCTGAGTTTCATAATCTGGAGGCAAAATCCTGGTCCACTGTTATCAGTGCCAAATCTGCACATGTACAGATGCTATTTCTATTAGCTCATAGCACTCCAAAATATCATTGCAAATGTCCTCAGAAAACATTCATTATTATTCAGATGTTTCCTCCTCTTCTTGGAGGACTGAGAAAAGCTGTGTAAAGCGCAGGAGACAACTTGCCAAGCATTTCCTTTTTGCAATATGGTAATTCTCTAATCATGGTCACCAGCCTTGGTGGTAGATTGGCATTTTTCGTGTTTTATGGGTTTTTTAAATAAATTTCCTGCCCATCAGAGTAATGGGGTTTTAGATCAAGAAGCAATGTTAACAATGTTGGCTAAAGCCTTTGTTCTCTTCTGCCTATTAAACTCTGAGCCAATTACTCCAATTTTTAAAAACACAGTATTTTGAAAGTGTTAAATATGGCTCCACTAACTCTCTCTACAGTTTTTTCTTATTAAAGCTGTATGACTGCATTGCATTTGCTGGACTTCCGTCTTTAAGTTAAGGTGCTCAAGTGTATTTCTTCATAAACTCCAGACTATTGCTACTTATTTATTTTAGTATAGGACAGTAAGTAGTATGAATGAAAGTCCTGATGTGGTCCTTGCTGTTGTCTGCAACAGACAATCAAGTCGCATTGGAGAACAGGATGACTAATTCTCATAAGCTCCTATCACTAATGTGAAGCGGAGAGAAAAACCCTGTTTTATCATAAGGGATTGACATCATGTGACATATGTCAACAGTATTAAACTGCTAGTTCTAAAACATTCATGGAATTTCTAAAACCACATAAGAATGTCTTAATTGAAAAATCATTAAGAGAGTCAACACAGGGAAATGACACATTAAACCTCATCTTGAAAGATAAAGAGAGATTGATTGTGGAACTAAAAATCAGAGGCAATTTAGAGTCAGGCTATCATGAGTCAACACATTTGTTGCAAAAATGGCATACAACTCAAATTCATATAGATATTTCATGTTTTTAAAAGACCAATTTCATATGGTGAAAACAATTCTAAGCTTAATCAGATTGAGGAAAGAAACTGAAGACAGAAATGCTAATGCAAAATGAAAATGGTCTAAGAATTTTTTTAATGCCCATAAAATCATTCTTCCAAATCTAGTGAAAAAGAATCTACACTGGATAAAAAATAATTAAATGGTCAGGAAAATAAAACAAAAATCTAATAACAATAAAATTCTAATAGTAAGAAGATATTGAAGCTAGGAATTGTATCAAGCTTTGGGAGAAGCAAATGGATGCAAGAAGTCATCAATTGCTAGAAGATAAAAGGATAATTTAAATGAGTTTCAACACATATTAGGAACAATAGAAAACCAATAAATTGTACCTATCATGAATCATGTAGAACAAGCTGAAAATTTCAACAAATATTTATTTTTTGCATTTAGGAAATAAAGCAGGATAACCTACTATGATCAGGTATTCAGGATATACTTTCTGTTCAACAGTATCTCTGCAAGATATTAAAAAATAGCTAATAGAGTCAGATACATTTCAATTAGTACATACCACACTAACTTGCAGCTATGACTTTTATAATAGCCCAGCAGTTCTTTGCATCAATCATGCTGATTTTCATCATATCTCAGAACAATGAAGAAGTTCCAAAATGGACTGGTTTAAAAACAATACTATATCAATATTTAACTGATGACAAACAAGATAACCCAGGTTTCTCTGACAATCTGACACTGGTCCTCAATAAAATACTGGAATGGCTACTACAAGATTTTGATTAATAAGGACTTACAGGAGGAAAATATAATTAATGATAGTCAATATAGGCTTAATGCAGGACAGATTTTTTAAATCTTTTTTGAAAAATCAGTGAGTCTGGTTGAGAAAGACTGTGCTGATGATATAAGATTCTGTAAAGCAACCAATATTTTGACTGTAAAATTATACTGACAAAAATTCAGCATGGCACAAACACATAGCAAACTCAGCTACTACTAAGGTTTCAAAATGCTCAAAATGAAAATTATCATCAAGAACATACATTTCTACTGAGATTCTGATGGGGTGCATTTTTGACCTTATGTCATCTAAAATCTTCATTTGGAAACACAAAATCATTACAAGTACAATTTGCAGGTAACATAAAAGCTGATATAGAGGATAATAATGAAGAAGACAGGACAATAGTACTGTGCGGTCTGCATTTCTTGATAATCTGGATGCATGCAAGCAATTTGTGGTTCAATACAGCCAAATGTAAAATCACACATCTAAGAACAAACAATGCCATCAATACCTCTGGGACGGGAGAATCAGTTTGCCGGAGGGCTGGTGTACTACTTGAACGCACAGCAGAGAATACCACTCACAAATAAAGATGCTGTATGACTGCCCAAACTAGTATGGCTGCTACTGAATGCTAGCTTCAGTGCTGATGTCTACAATTTCAGAAGTTTCAAAGAACTATAAAATGTACTAAAGAACTGTTTAAAGGGACATGTGAAAGGAAACCTATTAATTTTGTTCATTAAACAGAGGTGAGAATGGAACCCATTAAGAATGGCCAAGCACCTACATGAGGAAAAAAATGATAATAGAGGTCCCCAGTTGAAAAGGCAAAGTTTTAAGAAGATTCATTATCCAGAAGCTGAAACTAACTAAAAAAATTCAAATTTGAATTTGTCAGTAATGAGACAACAACCGCCAAGTATTTTGGTAACTTCTCCATCATGGAAAAAACTTCATAAATATTTTTGAAGATATTTTGGTCTTCTTCACAGTGAGAACTAAGTCAGTAAATTCTCACAGTCTTAGAATTTTAAACAGGGTGTCAAACTAATTGATCACAAAATTTCCATGAAAATGTGTATATACTGGAAGGCAGCATGGCCCAAAAAGCAAAGTGCTAGATTAATAGTCAGAAGAACAACCCATTATTCGTAGCACTGTCACTGGTACGTGGCACTGGCTCAGCCAATTCACTTCTCTCAATCCATTTCCTTTGCTCATAATCTGGAGATAATAATGCTTGCTGAATGTTAAGCATGTATAATATCATTATTCATAGCTAGCATTCTGGCCTCACATAAACACTTGAGTGGTCCAGGATGCAGCATCTCATATGCTCCAAATCACTGTTTTATTAAAGATGCCATCCTAGAGTATCCTAAGCTGATTGACCTGATAGGAAACAAAGGCCCCCATAAAATAATTTTTAAATTCTTTTATGGACGTGACCCAGGCAATCTAAAAGACTACTCCTTGCTCTTTCTCTAGTGGCCAAAATCTCCACAAAATATTTATTATTTCGTAACAGCTGTCATTGCTCTGATAAACTGGGTAATATCTTGCACATGTAGAACTGTTTATGCATATTGGATAAATAATCTTCACACCATCTTTCACTTTACAAACTTTCAACTCATTAACACTTGTTTAAAACAAGAAAACTAAAGCGTGAAAACTTTGCCCCACAACCACTGCAAGTCACCAACTTTCAGCACTGAACTCATTGACTGCCTGCCTCTGCTTATGGTTACATCAAATTTGGAGCTAATGCTCATTAAAGTAGGGTATACAATATTTCAAATCTCAGATTAGGACAATACTAATTGTAAATTTCATCACTCAGAAACAGACAGCACTTAAGATTTATTTTTATCATAGTAGGTAGAGGTATAACAAAACACATTTCCATCCTTACTTGGCTTTTTTTCCTGCTCTGGATATGATCGCATTTTGGTGTTATGACAAACAGAAATGTTTCTTCTGTAAATAAAAATTGTTGCTTAGAATATTAGCTGTACCCTGCTGAGCAGGGAGGTTGGACTAGATGATCTCCAGAGGTCCCTTCCAACCTTACTGATTCTATGGTTCCATAATTCTATGATTCTATACTTTTAAATGGCAGTCAGTCTCCTGTGCAATATCCTGCCGGTGGTTTCTGGAATACTGTCTGAAAAAATATAAGTATTTGCTCATCTATTTATTTTGCTACAGTTACCATCATTTAGAAAGACTGATAGAAAAGAAATAGTTGAGAATTTGAAATTCAAAGTAATAGTATAAACATTTTTAAAATGAATGCTTGACATCTGGCTTCTAAATACAGGTTAAGAACCTAATCTGGTGAATAAACATGGATTTAGATGTAGGAGTTTAACCTTAGGTATTCAGAATCAAAAATACTAACCATAGCCTTTCAATGCTGAGTATTTGAAATTAAAAATAGTAAATGTTACCAGCATTGTAATTTTTTTACCTACATGTTGACAGTTTCAATTTGTAGTTACTGTTTGGATTTTGTTTACATTAGAATACATATTTAAAGTCAGCCAGCTTATTTGCTTAAATTTCTTCAGCTCCTTTTACAAAAGGCTAGCAGCCAATCCACTACAGCCAAACGTTTTTAAAGTATCACATATTTTCAAAAGAATAGCTTCTTCATGATAGCCTGCTCACTTGCTTCAATAGCCTAAGGCAATTTAATTGTTGTAGACTTCATCTTAAATCCTGTCCCTCTCCCCTTTTTCCCTTCTTCCATATCTATCACAACCCATTTGGATTAGGATCAAAGATTACAAAATGCTTACAAGCCTCTACAAGCTCAATCCACCTTTCCTAATCTGCAATGGTCTCAAATCCATTGTAATGTGGTGGAATTGGAACTTGCCCTGAGAGCTTTGGAAATCAGACATGGAATAAATTCCCAAACTTCCCAAGTGCTTTCCGTTATCAATAGCCACAAGAAATAATGTCACTTTACACAGATCAAATATAGTTAAAGATTGATTTTAGTAGCAACTGTTTTGAATAGAAAAAAAAGCTAGGCAGAATCACTGAGCCGCTGTACCGCTGAACTCTGCAGAAGGTTCCTTCAAATAAATATTTCAAACCTTTATATGAATATTTTAAGCATGACAACTACACATAAACACACAGCCAAAGTGCTCAAATCCACTCAAGAAAGACTATTAAGTCATCAACCTGCTCCTGACAGGAACCACTGAATATGGCAACAGTGAGAAGTCAGGAGACAGTTGGAATCATTTCAAGACTGCTAATTTAACTTGTCTTAAAACCAACCAATGCTCAACGTGTCATCATCAATGTCATCTCATCGTAGTCTGAAAAGCCTTCGACCTAAAGCAGAAAGGTCCCCAAGTGCCACCCTTCTTGTCTACTGGTTGAAAATCTAATTGGTTCTGCTGACAGGCTTGGGAATTGGTAGGAAGGCTGTTCAGTTAATCTCCAAGGGCCAGCAAAGAGCTCAGTATCCATCTCTGAGCTTTGCTCCCTGGCTGTCGTAAAATGACTCTGATGGTAGTGCAAGCGCTTATGCTTCAGCTGTCTTCTGACTTCTGTTAAGTCAAATTCAATAAAGTTTGTCACTCAATAATCTGAGAGCTACCCAACAAAACCTCTTTGATCAATAACAGCTTGCCTGCTCGCGCTGAGGAAGGTGACCTATTAAAGATTAAAAACACACCTGCTGCTTGAAGCACAGAACAGCTTTTTTTTACTTTTAAATACGAATTCATCCATTAAAAGGACTTTATCCGTTACAAGTATATATTAATATTACATGCCAGAAAGATAAAACAAGATTAAGGAAACATTTTAGCTATAGTACAGTACTTTTGTTAAACTTAGAGTCATTGTTTTGCTTACACTTGGTTATTTTCTACACCATCCAAAAGGCCCTCTGTGTATGCTCTACCTCCTTTTTTTTTTAAAAAAAAAAATCTGCCTGCTAATAACATACAATTCTATTCCAGTGACAGTCCACTAATCTAATTTGTTTCTCTATATTCTGCTATGGTAGAACACAAATGTTCATGTTACCAGGAAATACAATTTAAAATTTGAAGCATAAACATCTGCCCTTTTGTGGGAGAAATGTTGAACTGCTAATCCACCCTACCAGAGGCTATGACCAAGGAGGGCTTTACAAAGCCACAAAATTGGTAAATTAACTGCATACAGACCACTGAGCCCACCTTTGTTCATTTGTTCCTTTAGAATAATTCATACGTTCTGCACTTGAAAGGCAGAACTATGGAAATTTTTTATATTAAGTTTTATAAATTAAGTATTAGTTCAGAATTATCTATTTCAATAACTTTCCTTTTAGTTTATTCTATGGGGCTATAAAAAGTAAATATTTCTGTTGTCGTGCAGACAGCATAGAATTTTCAGATTAGATTACTTATAAACTGCCATTTTCTGTGCTAGAGTCTTTCTTAGTATCAACTATTAGTTAAGATACCTTGCTTAGATGCCTTACGGAAAACAGGGGAAGCATGTTGGTAAACAAAGCATGTAATTAAACAGCTAGTATTTGTTACTAAATTTCTGAAGGAGAAATCACATATAAATATATTTGACTGACTGAATCTTCAGTGTCTGCTTTGGAAGCGGTTATCAATCTTCCAGAAAATCACTGAGCCCCTCAAAGCAGTAAATTAAAGATGCACAAGGTAAGCAGCATAATATCTTAATACCTTTTGAGTATCATGCTTGGTTTAATCTAGTGTCCTTCATGTATCAGTTTAAAGACGTTAAAAAAAAAAAAAAAAAAAAAAAAAAAAAAAAACACTGGAGGATGACATTCCAAAGCAGCTAGGAGATACAGATCTGTACCTTCAACTAAAATTGAATAAAAACATGTCCCTAACTTCTCTGAATTATTAAAAAACAAACAAACATATAAACTAACAATGACTGTGGAAAAGATCTGGATGAGGTTTACACTTTCATTAGTTATTACTTTCTAAGAAGGTAAATCCTAGGCTATAGATCCCTAGGCAAGAGGAATATAAAACATGAATTACATATTCAATAAAGCCACTTCAGTATGTGAAAAAAAGTCTGAATTGACTAGCTTATACTCTCAGACAGAAAATAATTATCATAAATAAATCCCTTACTGTGTACATCAGCAAGACCAAGTAACAACTGTCCATAAAGAGTAAACTGCTTCTGCAGCATTGCAAGGCTCGTCTCCTTCCTCCTCTCCAACTGGCCCATCAGGAAAGTATCATACAGCAAATTACATTGCTTTGCTGCCAATTGAGACACCAATTTTGCAACAAGACTACAGGCCCCAAGCTGTTAGGCTTGTCCATCCAGAAACACTACGTTCACTCTCCTTGGGACACTGCCTAGGGTATGGGTGGAGAATCACCACAGGGTAGTGCTTAAAAAAAAAAAAAAAAAAAAAAAAATCCAACTACACAGAGTAAGTAATTTGAGTATAAAAAGCACCCCAGCAAAACCAACCCAAAACACCAAAATCCAAAAGGTAAGTAAGTCATAGATACTAGCAAGTAATAATCAAAACAATCTGTTGATCACTTCAGTTGAGAAAAGTGTCTTCTAGAAAAATAAGCTGTTTGAGATATGTTCATGACTTCTTATTACCAGTTCTACAAAAGATAATTAACATAAAGGTTTTTATTACACCTAACTTAAAAAAATGTGTGTACTGTAGACAGACTATCCTAAATAACACAAACATTAATACATACTACATAGAACGTTCAGCTCAGTAACTCTTGTCTATCATACGTCAGTTCAGAGGGTGCACTCACCTGGACTTGATCTGCTGGGCTTTCAGCAAGAGATACCAGACTCCCTTGACCTCTTTCATACACCCAAACTGAAAAAAGCTTACACCAAAAAAAACTTACTTGTTGTGACAGACCCTTTCATTATCCAAGAGGAAAGCAGTTACAAGCATCTGAAGACTGATATGGGAGAGAAACTGAAGATCTGTAGGACTCTCCCTGCTGCACCGAGCTTTTCTATCCCATTTCCATCCATTTCTAGCAGCCATAACTGGCCTGTGTGTCTTTCAGCCTTTGAGAAACCAGTGGAATTTATCAGCTAAACCCACGCCATTTTCATGCTGTTAATTAATCAGTGTTCTCTTTTCTATGTTGGAAGGCCAGAATTATGTTAGGAACGTGACACATCACAACACTGGGGAAGTAATTTGTGCCCTGGGGACTAATCAAGGTTCTGTACAGAAGACGAATAATGTTCCACGGGGCCTCCTTTTGCAGAAGTTTTACGGTGTGTAGTTACTGATGAAGGAAACTATCATGAGAAATAGGAGGTTAAGGCACCTGGATGCCATTTTTGAACACTGGACTGTATCAGTGCCTGTGTGGTTATGTGTAAATGATATTAGTTAATGCACTGCTTCACAATGAATAACTGTTATTCTTAAAGTTCCTGTTTGTGGCCTGATTTGCAGAGTTGCTAGGCACTTGTAACTAAATAAGAGGAAGCTATTCAAAGAACAAATAAGGTGCTGTGGAATGCTAAGTAGCTTAAAAAAACACACCTTACACATGTCAACTTGGGCATTCAAAATATAGCTGGCACTTTTCTCTGTGGCTTATTCCTCTTTTAATAATGTCATCTCACCTCACACCAGCTTTGTGAAAATTAATTAATTACGGTTTGTGAGGCATTCAGATGCTAATGATAGCTACAATGGAAAGAAAGCCTATGGAGAAATTAATAGTTTTGAATTCAATGTAATGATTGAATGTGAGCACCACATGTGGGTCACATATTGACCAATAAGAATAACACAAAATGTGAATAGCTGCTCATTCACTGATTTGAGTTAGCATGTATGCTGAATGAAAGAACATATATGTATATAAATAAAAATAATACTCAAATATATATACCCAAAATGTTGTGCTAATGCCCCACAAGCAAACAGGATTGTAACATTTTAACTTCTGAACACTAGATTGTGTAAATGCACAAGCTGACACCCCCCTCCCCAAAAAAAGGGCAAATATAAAAAAATTAAAAGGTAAAATTTTTAGGTTCACACCATAGACTATTGCCACTTTAACAAAAAAGCCCTTAATTGTAGTTAAATTCTGGGCTAGCTGGTTTCAGATATTAGCTGAGAACAGAGGAATGTTGAAACTCAGGCACCCAAAGTTCTGTTTTATATTCTGAGAGGACAACAGTCCATGATTTGTCCTCCTGGGAAAACTGTTGTCTCAGTCTCAGTCCCATCCCTTCTCTACTAGATAGCAGATATATAGGTAGATTTTGCCATCTATTCCAATTTCTTCCAGTGTCTCACATAAACTAATGGAGCTCTTGTCCCCAGAGGCTCAAAACTCTCATTCTTTTCTAACAGGACTCTGCCTCTGAATTTAGATTGGTCTGGTTTTGCATAGAAGAAATGTTCCAGCTCCCAGAACCTTACTTGAGCACAGTAACTGGTCTTTCCACATACAGCCAGAAAAATCTTTCTCCACAACACAGAAGTACTACAAATGAAATGACTAGGGAACAATAAATCCAAACCAACTAGCAGGCAAAAAGAAAAAAGAAACACTCAGCAACAAAATAGGTTTTCCTTTAAGCCATTCCAAAAACAGCTTAGCCAATATAAAGCTTTCAAAAAATATTGCCCTTTGGTAGGCACACACTATGGAAAATGTCAGGGGAAACAATCACAGTATCGTGAAGTGTGCTATTTAAAATTGATTTGATATTAAGTCCTCATTCTGTTTCTAGTTTCTTTATATTTTAAATTTAAAGGGGTCCTCAAAGTTCTAATTCCAGCAGTAGGAAAATTCTCTTAGTGCAACACTGCCATCTCTGCAAGTATTTCTTAAACAGTCCTGCTACATGTAATTCCTGCTGGCAGTGGGGTGGGGGAGAAAAAAACTCAGGAACATGGCCATAAACTGAATCACGTAAAGTTTGATCCTGTGCAGTTACAAAAGGAACCTGATGTAGTCTGATGCTCTCAGTTGTCTAATTGATTCCATCTTGGTATAAGACAGAACCAAAGAAAGACGTCTGAGCTTCCCCATCTCGCTGGAAAGATGGTTCAACATAGCATCACATTTAGACCCATTTTAAATAAAGCGTCCATATAGTTTAAATAAGTAAATATCAGAAATTATTTTATAATTACTGTATGTTTTGTTTTCCAAACAGACTACTATGTGGTCAATTCATGCAATCATTTATGCTAGTGTAAAGATTGTCTTCAGGATAGACAATTCACTTAGGAACTTTTTTTAATCAGTTTAACTAGAAGTAGAATTTGGCTTTCATTACAAATTAAAGCAACAATGCTTTCAAAATTGATATTCTTGTGGTATCCAAGACACAAACAGGTTGAAGGAAACACTCATTATCTGGAGTTCTTTTTATGACCTAACATAGTTATTGTTCTGATTTTGGCCTCTGTTATGATCACAGTAAGATCTCACAAAATCATGCGATTTTTTCATTTTCTGTTTTAAGGAAAGGCTCAGGTACAAAACCATTCCAATTTTTTAAACAGTCCCAGGATACCCACTTTGGTATGTGCAAGTCAGGGTTTCTACTTGCACAAGTTCCCTTTTGCACTTCCACAGATACCTTCCGATTGAGAAGGCGGAAACTTTTTAGTTAGTGAGTATTTTTATGTCGTATATTTGGGGAGGCACTCCTTTGCACAGTTTTCTGATGGAGACTTTCATGATCTACAATATGATAAATAATTGCTCTAGAGCCATGTGTTCTTGAGACATTGCAAATTAAATTGCCCTACACAGTTTATTCTAATTTAATAGAGTATATTCGTTCTTCTAACTTCTTTTGTCTTTGATTAAAGTTAACTATCATAATAATATTCTCAAAGCTTCTGTTTGTAAATTTTGCATTTGTAAACATTTTATTAAAATAATTAGAGCAGGTTACGATGTAACAATAAGAAATATCAGAAGCATAAAAGCCTCTCTCATAAAGAGGGAGTGTGAAGATTGAGAGTGTGTATTTGAGAGATGAGAGAAATAAGCATTGACTTGATAAAAGTACACAATATAATGAGTGATACAGATAATGTTTATCATAAGCTTCTCTTCATCATTTCTAGTAATAGGAGAACAAAAGGATGTGTAATGAAATTGAGAGATAATGAAATGTAAATCTGATATTACAGGAACAAATTTCTACAACAAAATCCCCACACACAATTGTTATGTGAAACATAGGTTTACAGCACTGGAAGAAGTTTTTCAAATCATTCCAGACCTCAGTTATAAATATAACATATTATAACATACAAATATAACAATATAACATACATAAAATACAAAAGAACATCTGGACTAGATCAGAACAAAGACCCATCTAAGGCCTATCTAGTCGGTGATACTAGTCCACAGTGGATATAAACGAAGGAGAACAAGTATACATTGATGTTCATCCCTACACAAGGCCAAAATTCTAACAATTTGGCAGAGAGATTTCCTGATCTACAGCTTGCCTTCACCTCTTTAATTAATGATTGTTGGAATTTTCTTCTATGAATTTGCCTATCACTTTCTCAATCAGGCTTCAAAAATATTCAAAAATTTATGTCAATAAATTCCACAGCTTCACTCTCTGTTGCCTGCTGGCTTCATCAGGGATGTCTCCCTACTCTTGAGGTATAAAAAGTGAAAGCGGCTCCTATTCATCCTTTCCTTGCCATCCATAATTTAACATTCCTACACCATACCCTGTCAATTCTTTTCCTAACTGTGGGATCCAACTCAATCTGCTTTCACAGTGAATCAAAACTGTTCTGTTATTCCAGCCAGCCACATTTTTATTCGCTATACCTTTTCTAGTCTGCCACACACTTTCTGAGATGAAAGAATGGGACTCTACGAAACACTTAAGACACACGTTACCATGCATTGTACAGTGGTGCAATGACCATTTTTTGGATACCTAGCATTCTATTTACTCTTTCCAACGCCACCAAGCACCGTGCTGACGCCAGCCATAATGACTTCAAATTCTTTTCTTCTGTTAGTTATTGTAGAGCCTGCTTACATGTACACATACTCAGAGTAGTATTTTCCATGGATATTTACTGATATTTAATTATATTCGTTTAATTAAAAGTCCTGAATGATTGATTGATAAAATTACATTGAGTCCACACTCATATAGTACAGCTCCTAGAACTCATTTTTAGTGGATTGTACTAGTATTCCCCCTCACTGTGGAAACCAATCATTTTATCCCAGTCCTTTGCTTCCTGTCTGTTATTAGTTATGAATTCATAGCACTTCTGAAAGCTGCATCACTCTTCTACTATTTTTGTCTTGATTTGTGCTACAAATTCCAACTAGGTTTTGCAAGTTTAACCTAAACAAATTCCACAACTTCTGCACTCTCAAGTCCCAACTGACATTAAATAGCTCTCTGTTTATCCAAATTTGCATTTTTAAATCAGTGACTTAGAAACAGAATTGCTTTATCTCCCCATTTAATCTGAACTGAATGAAAAAGATTATTTTCTGTAATCAGCTCTTCCATGATAGACTTACAGTAAACAAGTCCTTTCGAAGTCCAAATGGCATCAGCTCTCACTGATCCAGTGACAGTGTGATGAAGTCTGTTAACAACCACGTTCAGAAGAAAAGAGAACAAATGCTAGGAGTTCTGATAACTGGGAACATAAAATCTCCAATAATGACGTAACTCTCAGCTGTATTTACCTCTCTAATCATATCCAAACTCACAACTGACATGGGAAGACTGTATGAAATTTGCAGCTCTACCCAAGCATAACTTCTTTTATCATTTTTGCCAAAATGTATTTGGCTAAAACAGATTTTTATAAGTACCTATTCTGTCTCTATTTCTGCAAAACTCAGAAGTTCCAGGAGAAGGATTTCTATCATGGTACATGAAAAAAAGCAAGGCTATACATACATTTAAAGCTCAAGTCAAACACATAACTGTACAGGAGCTCATTTTCATCGCTGTAATTCACCTTTCAGATTAGTCTTTTAACTAATTTCACTGCCCATGTGATTATTGTTACTTGTCTTCCCATCTCTTCTTCTAAGAAACCATACTCTTTTTTCCATGGCTGTATACCACTTAGACGTACTTATCTGCTCTTCCTGTTTAAAATCAGTCATGGAGACTATAAAAGCCTCCCCCAATTACTTTTCACATTTCATTATTTGAAGCTCTTCCTTATTTGACACCTTGACCCAAAAAGATCATTATTGCAGACAAGCGAGTGGGGTTTGTCCATTGAAAAGAATCTGTTGACGTCTTTACAAAATGGCAGAATATTTCAAGACCCTTCTCATTCCTGAGACGCTGCCTGATCTTGTCACACATGATTCTCCTTTCCTACGGACTGAAAGAATTTCACTTAAAGCCAAAAAGAACCAAACTTCTTTCCCAGCTGCCTTTAGTTATCTTTTGTCTTCTCCACCAAGCACAAGATAACAGCTGCTGGTTTGATGTGAGCTCGCAGGACGCTCTTCCATTCCTGTCAGGGCCTCGCGTTAAATAGCCTCTGGATCCAAACAAGTCTTTCTATTTAGTCTAATGCAGAGTCCTGACCAGGTCCTGTCCTTAGCCACTGCTAAGTGTCCTGACTCTTTCCGGAGCGCAATGCCAGCTCAAAGAGCTTTCTCAGGCGCGCGCTCTGCAATCACAAGAAGCAGCAAGCACTTACAGGCAAAATGGAACCCGATCCTTCAGCTTTCAGTCAGTATGATGCAGTAATAGCCGAAAGGATGAGTAAAGCTGAAATGTTTTGACTTCATAGTGACACTCTTAGAAAACGTGTACGTTGGAACTCATAAAAATAATCAGACAACTTAATAGCGCAATCTTTGTTTGCAGGGTATCACAAAGATGGGAATCAGCTACATTTAAAAGGCTGTAGAATACTGTCACAGGGCGTATTACGTTACAGGTTGGATGGACTGCTGCCGTGCTAATAAAAACTTGGCAAAGTAGTTCCTGTGAAAAAGCAGGCAAATAGCTACAAAACTACTTGTGCTCTTCTATTACAAAGAATTCAGTCTTCAGGTAAATAAGAAAATGTAAGATAGTAGGTGATTCTCAAGACTTTGTAGTTCACATTGCAGCTATAATTTGTAAACACTTTATGAATCTTTTTTCTCAGAAATACCAATTACCTTCCTAAGTACTAATGCACTCTCCAATTAGATGAAACTGTTATCTATCTCATTCTAGAAGTAAAGGCAATGATGAACATAGAACTGTTAAAGTATCTCAGAACAAAATGCTCCATCAGGCTAAGGCATCCAGATATCCCAGGGACAGGGAAAAACAGATGTACACAGAAAAAAACACGAACAAGAAAAATACTGTCACTAGAGTGAGATATTTAAGTAGCTAGTTCATGTCTCAGCACAGGCATACTATTGCCCTCTGGCGTGTTCCTCTCCCTCTCCGTATGCTTGTGCACATTAACATAGTGCATGTGTAAATAACACTAATTCACATTCATAATTTGTTATGTGTAACATGTCTGTATGTATCTTTTTATTACTTCAATGGTCTTACATACTACATGTAAGCTTTTTTAGACATGCTAAACTCTTAAGGCATTTTTAGATTGAAATAGAAGGTAGCTTTAAAGATGTACCAGGTTTCTAAATGTGATTGTTTCACCTTTGTGTTTCCTCAAGAGAAATGAAATTGATTTGCATGGAAAAAAAGAAAAAAAAAAAGTACTCTCTGACCCAGTGGCCATGCTGGGTCAGACCAAAGTTCCCTCCAGACCAGTAGCTTGTTTGCAGTACTGGCAAAAAGCATATGCCAAGAAGAATGTGAGAGAAAAGCAGACATTCCTAGGACCTACCCCCAGCATCCCCGTCATACAGCTCAGAACCTCCTGAAATCAGGGGTGATATCCTTTCTTGATGTTTTATGTGGACTCTCTTTATTTACATGTCCTTTTATGCAAGAAAGTGGACAGAATGCAATACAGGGGGATAAATTACTAAAGAAAAAATGAACATTTTTGTATGGTTTATCTTGTTATTTAATCAAATAATGGGTGTCTAATTCAAGTAGTTCAGCCAGACTATCCAGAGCAGATTTAACATTTTGTCACATAATAGGGTTACCAATGTCATGATTTACTATTGCAACCAACTGCAATAACCTATAGCTATCTTAGTAAGAATAAATGCTTGAGTTAAAAATACAGCAGAACTTGGAAATATGTCAAAAGTTATACAATTAATGGTTAGAGAAATTCCACAAGTACTCTAAAAGGATTTACGGATTTTTTTTCTTTCCTATTTCAGTGCTATCAAGAGATTAGTTATGTGGTTTGCATTCTGTCAAGTCTAAAACTTTTTAATAGACTTTTGAAGTCAAAACATTTAAGAATGAACTCTATCAAAATATGAAAGAACATTCTGTATACTTTACATCCATCAAAAAGTAATGTAAGAGACCAATGAGAGTGGGTTAACTCACTTCAATAATATTTTAAGTGATACATCTCTCTGGTGCCAACAGAATGCTAAACTCAACTTGAAGACTTTTTTGACTGATCTTTTACTACCATCATTTTTCATTCATTTGTTAACAATTTTCTTGGCATCAATCACATTAATGTAGCATTGAATGATCTCCTGGATGAACAGAACCAGCAAGGACAGTTATTAATTTTTTTAAAAATTGTAATTAATCTGGATGAAATGTTTATAGTACTGGAGAAGTAGCAGCTTTGAATAATATATGATAAACATAGCATATAATTCCACTGATTATTCTTTAACACTTTGTTCCTGATATACTCACTTTAAACAAAGAACTAGGAGGTCATGGTTTCATGCTAAAACTTACACAGAGTAACTGTGAGCCTCCCCAGAAATGGCACCCTCTTCTGCCCTTCTCTACCTGCACTGCAGGTTTAGCTGATTCCTTGCATTGGATGAGGCAACCAGGCAGTCACAAAACGAAATCATTCAGCTTGTTAAACCAACATAAAATGATTTGATTTTGAGGATGGAGGGAAGGAGAACGGGCTGAACTTACTCTCTTGATGGTTACAATATCCTTTCACTAACAGCTGCAACTACAACAAGTGTTACTTCGAAGAAGAATCTGGAGATCATTGAAAAGACAAATGATATAATTCAGAACCAAAGGTTAATGTAATGATAGTTTTCAATGTGATCATCAATTTTATTGTTAACTAAATTGATTTTATCAAAATCAGAAAAAATGTGATTAAAATCATTGAAAAAATGAGATTAAGAGTATCTTAAAGAACTATTAATATGTAAATTGAGATATCTGAACTGCTTCCATTCTATCACGTATCCTCAGAGGATACTGCAATGCCTAATACTTTCCTAGTCATCAAGAAGAGGTCACCTTTGCTTTTATTATCTAAGCTAACTTTCCTAGGAGATTATTCTCTATATCATTCAATCTGTGCTAATTTTTTTTTTGCACTTGCTTAGGAAATTTGACATTTATTTCCATACTGTTTTTGATGCAGAGGAACAGTGGCACAGTAAAACAGGTTGACGTTTTGTCTTGATTGGTGTCATACTGGTGATATTGTAACAGTAGTTTCTCTGAATTTTTATATGGTCTAGACAAGAAAAAATTTTGGTTACATCTCTTGTTACTATTACAGTTATTTTTTTAGAGTGGAAACATTTGATTATCGTTTCCAAACTGCGTATCTCCATGAAAAATGTAACAGTGATGAAAAATGGCTTTGCAATAACAATCACCATGTTGGATTCCTTTCAGCACTGTCATATCTGAAGAGCCTCACTCAATTTTTTTCTGCAACTACTATCAGGTCTGCAACTAAGATCTTACTACAAGATGATTTGGATTTGTAAGTCTAGGAAAAGCTGAGATATCAGAGTATCAAAATTAATGGAATTTATATGAGTGAACCTGTATGAGATTACAGAGGCCTGAAAATATTCCCTAAAATAGCACAAATTTTCCGTGTTCCAAATTCTTGGAATATATCTTCTGAGAGGATTTCTGTCACCTGCCAAAAATGGGACAAAAAATGCCATGCTTTCACACTCACTATGGTTAAGTCGTATTATTTTGGACTCTGAAGATTCCTGTGAGCAATAAAGTTGTTTTCTATCATGTTCAAAAGCAGTCTTCATGGAACTGAGGATCACATCTTAATCTGAAGGCTATATCCAGCCAGTATCCAAAAAAAAAAGGGTTTTGGCCACCTCTTTTCCGAGGTAGCAAATTATGGTTTAGTCTGTCAGGCAATCTTGAACAGGACTTTGCAGAACTGAACATACAGTAACACCATCAGTACTCTCAAACATGGAAAACCTGTAAATATCCCTTTCTGAGTCACTTTTTTCACGCTATTTTTATCGTGTGCAAGCAGGATGCACACAACTAAGAGGACAAAGCAATTACTTATTGGCTAGTATATATGGTAGGCAGTAAGGACTTACAAGCTATTGCGCTTTAAATTAATTAGCCTCTGCTGACTAGGCAGCTACCACGTCTGGCCTTCAATGCTCCTTGGACACTTGATGCTAATGACTCATCATCTTTTCCTCCTGAAAGTCCTCATCTTTTCCTCAGCTGTTGTCTCAATAATCTTACCCATCTCCGATTTTACTGTTTATATCTTACATGACTGTACAGTCTTTCTCAAAGCTCCTTCTCACAATTTAGCAGTTTTGACTTAAGTCTGAGACAATGTTACACAGCTGTGCTCTATCAAAACTATGCCTTGAATCACAGAAAGCTGAAGCCCTGGAGGAGCTACAAGCATATGATGTGGAAGTATTATCTTAGCAACCAGCATCCCAGCAGAAGAGAATGAATACATACCAACAAGATTGCTACCCTCTCCTCTTTAATTAGTATGCTGAGATACTAGCTAATAATTTGTCCTTTTATTATATAATAATTTACAATATCTTCAAAGATAAATTTTATTTTTTACTAATAAGCCAACAGCTATTAATTATTACTCTTACAAATAACATATATTTTTATTTTAATTGAAGGAACAATATATTTATAGAAAATGCCATTCAAATATATACGTATATATATAAACCCCTATGCGTGGTTGACAACCATATTATTTTTCCTCTCCTCATGCTGTGTTTTATAATACCTTTTAATTTGTTTCTTAAGAGATTTTTTCTCTTTATTAGATAAACCAAATGCCTTTGGATAGGTATTTCTACCTATCCTTCCCCAAAGAGGCTTAATTTTTTTCCTCCTAAATTTGGCTCTATTTTTCATCTGGTGTATGATTTAATTTCTCTGTCCACAATACATTCATACTTGCTATACTTCTACAGAACAGGTCTCATGAGCTTCACAATCTCTTTAATGGTAATTTTTTTATATTTAAAATTCAAAAACATTATTTCATCTAGCTAAAATACAATGCTGCTTTGCAAAGTCTCACTTTCATGGGTAATTATCCTAGAGATTATAGAAACACTATCTCTGTGTGCTTTCACCACACCATTTGCATTCCATTTTTTAAAGGTAGATCCATTGTTTCTGGCAATTAAATTAAGGTCATGCAATGTATATTCAGAGCTATACAGAACCTGTTATAGATTGTTCAGCATGACAATAATTAGCTAATGTTTTTACAGCACTTTGAAGTTGTAAGTTGCTGCATAAGTGCCTAGTATTCTTATCATGGCTTCAGCAGAATTCAGGGCAATTAATACTATAAAACTGCTGGTCATCCAAATAAGATTTCTTGCTGTGAGCAGGTGGTTTAAATACAATGTACAGGTAATGACTGACCTTTACAATACAATGGTACAGTCATCACCGGAAAGCAGAGTACATTAGCCAAACACAGCTGGCTTTACCGAGGTATGTAAAAGTGTTCATAGTTTCAACATTACCCCTTGTCATTTGAGTCAGGAGGGCTTTCTCTGTGATAATAACTGCAATGCAAGTCTCCTTCTTAAATGCTGTACACTCATAACCTTTTCTATTACAAAAGTCGTAATATGAATACCACATAGGATATTTAGTTTTACTAAATTGGTATCTCACAAAGTTTTGTTGACTAATAGCTTGTCTTTTACATACATTTACATACATTATTACTAAGTTTCTTCATAGTGATATTAGAGGTAAAGAAAAAATAAATGAGGGAAAAATTTACAAAATTATTCAACACGAGAGTGGCTTATTTGCTTGAGGCGTAAATGCATTTACCTAGATGTCGCTGTCAGTTTAGTCATCCTTGTTATCAGATGAAAATAACTAAAAGTTTTTTCTGAATTATATTAGCACCAATATTCTGTGGTCTGATAAGTAGAATTCTCCAATTACCAGTATAAAATAACAGTTTACACTGCACTACCTATACATACATCTTGTATGTGACATGAAATACAGCACAAGTCCCCAGTATTTTTACATATATTAAGACAAAAACTGAAGGAAAGTCACAGAACACTGCTGCACAAGCTTTTCAGTTTCACTACACACTGACACCTGCATTCAAGCATACCCACTGCAAAGAAGGATGCCATTTATCTTTTATAATAATATGGAGTTCTCTGTCAGAGTAGGGTCACTGAAATGAGTAATAATCCCACCACTGTCTAAGGTACAAGCAGCAGGGTCCAGGTCAACAGGCAAGCAGACAATAATTTGCCCAACAACACTGAATTTCATCTGCCCGCAGCCTCTATCTACTGATTATACAATCAATACACCTCAGATGAGAAGAGCTAACAACTGACCGGGGCAGATCAATGCTAGCAAATAAGCGCTTCGTGACAAAAAGTTTGATAATTACCATTCTGAAGCCGTGTAAATGTTGTTTCTATTGTAACGACATTCATGATGATACTGCTATGATTGCACTGTTATTATAGGTTTAATGTTAGGCAATCAAGCTGCAGTGGTCTAGATATCAACAAACAGCATCAAAAGAAAACATCAAATTGTCCCTATTCTTCTGACATTGTAGCTGCAACATTTTTCTATGTTAGTGGCCATAAATGAACAATAATAAGTGACAATTTAGTGAAAAATACTATTTTCACAGCTTACAAAAGTCATACAATATAGATTGATACGAGTATGATTATTTCGAGACCCAGAAGTAGAAGGCACACCCCCTTAAACCAGAGGATTAAAATGCATTCGGCATTGTGCTCTTTGTTTCACACACATCGGTTCGGAGCTTTTAATCGGCTCTTCAACTAGTCATAACCCAAAGGTATATACAGCTTGGCTTGTTGTATTTGTTATCACTTTTGATACTGCACATTTCATATTTTTCACTTCTGAAGTGCTAGTTCATTCTCAAAACATTAACTTTTAAGAGAACTAGTCCTGACCGTTTGTCAATAGCTGTACAGACTCCAGTAAGCTTTTCACAGCCTCAACACAGAGAAACATGGAATACACTACTGAAATACAAAGAAAATTGTGCCCTCACAAAAAAAGACCTTGTAAAGCTGTGGCAACCTCAACTTTGAAGCTACATAGAACAAATACCACATTTAATATTTTATGCTTAAACTGTGAGGAAGCATCTCACTAGCAGAAGATGTTCTCCCAAAGGCCACTTCAAAGGAAGGAGCACACTCAGCCACGGAGCTCTTCAAACATATTTCAGTCAGAACAAATCAAAACGACGATATCTACAAAGGTATTTCGGAGGTTGGCATTTCATGAATTAAGGTTTTAATCAGGTCTTTCACAGACAACAACACACAGCTGCCTCCAAAAGTTACCTGCCTACAACTTTGCAGTCACTGATTGGTCAGATCGGCCTTAGCCGCAGGGAAATCACTTGTCCATCCCAGCAGAGAGATACCAAACAGTAACGATAAACCCAAACCTTGCACACTCAGCAACACATATGTGATTTGAACTGGCTTAAAACTGAAGTTTCTCTTCCAGCATTTCATCCTCAGAACATCTTCTACCTCACAAGAGATTCAAGGAATTTGATGCATATTAAAATCCTTTCCCTCTAAGATGGGTTCATTTTTATTCAGGTACAATTTTGCTGACTGACAGGTAAGCATTTGGTGCTGAAATTGGACCTGTACAAGAGCTTTGCATTTCACTTGCTCCATTACACCAGTGCATGGATTACTGGGCTTTTACTTGGGCATCTTTCCACTACTTTCAGATATCTGACATGAAGAAAATGACTCACCTGACATTTTGTGTAACAAATTTGTTCCAAAAAGAATAGAACATTAATATACTATTTTGTTCACATGGGTACCACAACCTTCTACCCTAATCTGACCAGAAATTATAAGTGTAAAAATAGTAGCTGATACTGTTAAAAAAAAAAAAGAAAAAAGCAGTGACAGCACAGAAATATCATATTGAAGAAATGAGATACAGTTTTAACACTACAGCCATTAGTGTCATTTCAGTTTCTGAACAACTTCAGTCATGACACCAAATTTAATTTCTGCTTTAAAAAACTGATTACACAACTATTGTAATAGTTGCACAAATATTATACCAATTACATCTTTTGCCATAGGCCTTCTAAATTATCTGGTATAACATAGCTTTTGCAAGACAGTCAGTGATTTCTGAAACAAAATACTTAATAGCCCTAATACTTCATCCTTTTGGTTAATTGGTTAGTACTTCTACTGCTTCTATCCTTCCCCAAATTTGTTTTTAACCACAAATTTCTCCATATGATTTTCAAAATGAAAAAGGAAGGTTTCTCCAACCATTCATATAAACATAGACTGGAACTTTTGTCTTTATCTCTTGATCTTCTGACACAAAAACATTCCCAGTTATAAGATTTAACTGACTTTCTCAAGCGGTTTTTCAGTCTTTTTCTAATAGCGGTTGCCTCCATAGAACCTTAGCTTCAACTGGAAAAGCAGGAAAATACGTCTTTCCTCAGCACTGTGATTCATCCAACACCTGTAGTTACCCTGTGCCATAAAGGAAAACTCAGTTTCGCAGGGAAATGTGCAGCAGTCTCTAGTCCTGAGCTTAGGATACCAGGCTGCTAACTGACCTTGCCAATTGACAATACAGTAGATTTTAGAGTCAGGCCTTTATCATCTCACTTGTAAGATGGGGAGGGGCTGCAGAGGGGTTACTCTCATCTGCTACTACAAATTCCAAGCGAAAACAATCGCAATGTAATTTCTGCTTGAATTCAATAGACTCACAACCAGATGAGAATATGCAATGTATGCATAAAATACCTTCTTTTAAAAGGAGGTTATACTTTAGGAATTTGGGTAAAACAATTGAACTGCAATATCAAAAAATATTTTGAAATTCATAATTGAAAAATGTACCAATTGACTTCAAAGGTGCCATCACTCAAGCCCGTCCACGTTATAAGTACCTTTTTTCTTAAAGCAGAATCACTTGGGTGGACTACCATATGCATCTATTTAGGGATGAAAAAGCAAGGGAATCCAAACTGAAAAAAGGCATGAAAAAGATGTGTTACATTTCTTCTTATTCGTTTTTATATTTATTTTCCCAATATAGGTAAAAACGATTTTTTAGAGATCCATTGGACCGTTTCACTTTCTTTCCTTACACTAGTCCATTGCATTTCAAATGAGTTCCATTATATGTGCTGAATTTTTTGGAAATTCAGCTGCATTTTTCCAGAGTTTACAATGCTCATTATGAAACAATTAAAACATTATCTAATACTTTAAGCTTAGATTAATAGCATCGCTATATTAAATTTCATTATGATTAAACCATCAACTTTATGCAGAAATTTTCTTATTTGCATTTTTTGAAAAATAAAATTGTAGTAATTATGAAGAAACAAGAAATCATGCTATTTCAAAAATGCTTCATTTTAAAAATCTTAATTTTTAAAAAATAATTAACTTTAACTGTCAGGCTGATCTGTGGCTTAGCACATACGAATAGAAAGAATGGGTGGTAGTAAGAAAGGAGTGTGTTCTTAATCCTTGGAGCAAGTGGCTCCACAAGCAAGTGGCTTACCTGGTTGCAGTTTGGGGTCTGTAATGTGATCCGTTTTATGGGCTACACTGTGACCTGCCATACATGCATGCTAGAAACTCTACCACATGGTCCCCAATCATAAGTCTTGATCATTAGGTAGAAAGTGTTTAAACATCAACTGGATAATCAGGTCACCGGGAACAAACTATCAAACAGCAATAGCAAAAGAGAATTCCCAGGCATGGACTTTTCTCCCCAGACCCTGATCTAGATTTGCAAGGGCTGAGGCTTTCACACTATCTGTGAAGACTGACTGACCAAACTAGTAATGTGTTTTTCAAAGAAGAGAACTCAGGGTGGAGATTATAATATACAAATACATAAAAAATCATAGTTAAGTCCAACAAATCTGTCCACATTTGTTCCCCAGTAGAGAAGAAAACAAGTGGTCTTAAAAGAGTGTCAGGGAGAGTTAGAAATGACAAAAGCACTTCTAGTGATGAAGACAGTGAAGCAATGGAATATGTTAGCTGGAGAATCCCCATCAATGTAGGTCTTTCAGAACAGTCCAGAAAAATACCTGCCAAGAATAGTTTACATAAAGTTAAATCTGCTTTGGTTCATCCTGGCATGACCTCTTCAGGTCCCTTTCAGCTCAGTTTTCTGAGTTTATGACTTTTTGGTCATATCTCAATGTAAATCAAGTCAATGAACTTTCTCCATTGCTAGAATAAACAATACAAACCCTATAGAATAAATTTAGAAAACCAAAAGGCAGTAGTCTCAATGCTTGAATATATATGGTAAGTATGTAGACAAATTCAGCAATAGTGGTATATGTAAAGATTAAAAAAAGATATTTTCAGTAGGCCTTTTTGGTATCGATAGCCACTGTTTTTCTTGTTAAATGACTATGCTCATTAAAACTCTTTCATCTGTATGTCCTAATTATAAACAGCAGTTCAAAACCATACCTGATGGGAAGCTTTTGGTAATGTCACTCTCTATTTAAAAAGTAAAGTAATATAACTTTCCAACTCCTCTATTGTTAATAATCAATGAAAGGAGAATCCCAACAAGACTATTAAAGATGGCTAGGTTAAATTATTAAGGCCAAGTTCTCGAGAAGAAGCAGAAGGTATTAAATACCCACATTTCTTCATGTTCTCTTGAAAATCCAAGGCATAATTACTAGATTTATGTGTACATCCATTCCCCTAAAAAATCATATTCTTTCTTCCCCATGTATTAAAACTGTATTTTCTTAAAGAGCCTGTCATAATGCCTATTACACTGCAGGAGTTATCCTTTTCAATAAAATAGAAGATGAGTTACTGTGAGAGAGTAAAGTAATAAATACATGTGATAGCATATTGATGTGGTATTAGGTTTAAACAGCAACAGTTAAAGTGGACAGTGGAAAATTGGTGATAATCCAGCACAAACACTCCTGAAGTGGAAATGAACACAGGTGGTTTGTTCCCTTATTTAATTTCTATGCCTGCAATTTTCTCCATTCATACAAGAAACAAGCCTTACAGTAAACTGAGTCAAACCAATTTACTGTAATCAGTGTCATGTCCTCGTTAGCTTCTGAAGATCTGTGGAACTTATCTAGAACCGGAAACTTGTCTAAAATCACCAAGGATACTCTGGAGAGAAATTTACCTTCCTGCCCTAAAACATATGATAGTTCATCCAGTAATTCAAAAACTATTATGGAGTTCACCTTACTAAGATGGAAAATTGAGAAGCTTACCAAGAATAACCTCCAAACTCATCTTTTTCTGCCACAAATACTCAGTCATGCTCCTAAGTGGTTTTCAGTTATGATATGAAAATGAGAGCTGTGCTAGAGAGCCATCAACATTTCACAGAAAAAGGATCAGTGCACACAGAGTATATCAGTAAGGTTCACATAAATCTTGCCCCACTACCTTGGAGAAGAGGAAGGAAGATGCAGAACAGCTTCAGACTGTTTCCTCATACTGCACACAATGTTGACATGGGCACATAAAATACACACTAACATTATTGTTTCCAGAACCTAAAGGAAGTTATAATGTAACAGAAAGTCATATTTCACAGTCTTGTAAAAGAGCTGAATTGGGAGACATGAATAGGTAAGCAGTACTCTGACATGCACCACCTCTCTATACATACAAAAAAAAAAAAAGACATGCCAAATTGCTAAATTCAGCAAATGAACAAGGAGTACAGAGATAAAAGCCAAAGAGAGAAAAGCAGAGCTGAAAATGGTGAGAACCTATTGATTCTTGATTATTACCACATCCATGGAGAAAGGATGGAAGTTATACTGCATATATTCTGGCCATTCAATTGCATTTAAGTTTTTGTTTATTAGTTTGAAAAGAAAACTCTATTAAGTAGAAATCTTTCTGAAAAGCAAAAGAAAGAAAAATATTTCTATGAAAGGAAAAATAGAACTGCATTAAAATTAGGATTTTAATAAACTTAATTATAAACTGTATTCCCATCAGAACACAACAAGGTATGTCTTGATCATTTCTTTGTGGAAAAAACCTTTCCTTGCACTTTTTGCTACTCTATAAAGCCTTGTTGAAGAAGAAACTTTCAGCAGTAAAGCGAATAGCAGTTCTACATCATTATGCAAATCCATCATTCTACTCATTCAGATTTTATCTCTTAAGTATCTTTACATATGTAAAAGAGACTAATGATTTGAAATTTCAAAACTGGTCCTCAGGAAAGCATGCTATGGTCATTCCAATGAGGTCAAGTAACAAAAGAAGGATGGAACTGAAGATTTAACCTGTTTTTGTTCTTCAGTCTGCAGTCAGATGGGCCCTTGCTAGCTCTAGATTTCTGGAGGCTGATAACGCTTAATTGGTCCCCAGTAAAGAAACTCAAAGACAGTCTGAAGGCATCCAGAGCCTTCTCATTCCTTTTCACCTCTCATCACCAAACATAAACTGACCACTACATTATGTTTTATTCACTTTTTCTGAGTTTGTTTTGTGCCATTTTGTTAACAATTACTACATGAGAAGCTTTATGCCATGAGTCATTTGGTTCAGTCCAGTAGGATTTATAGGCATATGTGGTTACTGGCACAGGTTGTTCTTTCATTAGTTAGAGATAAAAAACCACTACTATATGCCCTTTAACTAAAGAACAAGATTTTTAATGTGCATTAAAATACCTATGTTTATTTCAATCTAAATAATCTAATGTCACTCAACCCATATTGGTTAAGAGATTTTTTTTTAAGATGACATAATATCAAAAGGTGTTAAAACTTGTAAAAGTCAGATGTAACAAAACAAATAAGAAAACATTCCATTTTAAGGTATCAGTGATTTGCTACCATAAAAGTATGTCTATGTATTTTTCTTATGAAAATTGAAGAATATTTCTACTATTACATGATGCAGACAATAGATTTTCCTAAGCCCTTTCAATGTATTTTTGAAAACATTCATTGAACCTATCCCTATGAAAGGCTTTTGTTATCAAAGGAAAGGTAATTTAATCATACTTTGGCATAAATTATCAGCCCAGAAGATGTATGTATCTAAAACTTTTCTATAATAAGTATGACCACTATTGCAGTGTATTTTGCCATTTGGCACACAATTTTATTCATTTAAAAGGATTATTCATTAATCAAGCGTTTATTAGTCAGGGTCTTATATACCTGTGAGACTGAGGCTGAATTCTTTTGTTTCATTTTAGCAGGATTATTCTTTTATCAGGTATTCATTTAAGTGGGCTTCATTATATTGGGAAAACATTATTTATAAGGCTGATATTTGTTTCTAAATACATTTATGTTGACTTCTACAAATACCTGATATGGGAGTAATCCAGTTAAAAACAAATAACTTAATCATGAAGCATCTCTGTGGTCTTGATTTTACAGCAAAATCCATCTAAATTAATACCTGATAGAGCAATAATCCTGCAAAAGGACTAAAATCCCCAGATAAACAGTGGCCTATAACAAAAAGGAAAAACTTCTTAGTACACACAGAAACTCAGAGAATGAAGACAAAAATTATCAACTATGTTGGAGACTGGTATAGCTATAAATTAGGATATTACCTTAACTTAACCTGACCAATGTTTGCAAAATATGTAGACAACAATTGAAACAATATCAGTCCCTATTATCTTTGCAAGTAGGAGGTGAAAATTAGAACAGTCAAACTTCTAACACAAATTATATTAAAAAATGGTAATTCTAAATTTTAAATTTAGTCTTTTCAAACAATCAAGCCAACTACACAGGTACTTAAGGCATCCTTAAGAAATCCACCTCCTACAGCTCTGAGAAGGAGTAGTCCTACAGCCAACAAAAGATATCTTATTTTACTTTTTTAAAATTATCTTCCACTACTATTTAAAAAGAAGATTTAAAACCTTGATGATCTGCCTGTGAACTGGATCCAATATATCAGACAAAGCTTCCACTGACTTTTAGAGTGTATCTATCTCTTTCATGCTCAACTTCTCTGCAAAAAAGAGCTTTGTTTCAAGCATACACTTGAAAAAATAATCTGAAGAGTACTGATTATAAAACTGATATGATACAGATGACAATCAAACACAAAAATTGTTTTAATTTATGCAACACATCTGCAAATCAACCTCAGAAATTTTTGATATCTTTTGTTATCAACAGTTTTTTTATATCGTTTTCATAGATATCCATGCATTATAGAGTAAAAAAAACCCAAACATAAATTACTGCAAAAAAACCTCACGAATCATGTAAGATTACTAAATTCAAAAACTTACTATCTTCAAAAGTTATCTTATGAAATTCATTATAGACCTACCACAATTTTGCTTCTAGAAATTCTTCATGCCGAATATTTGATATGAAACAAAAATCTTTAATCTTTAATCTTTAAAAAAATCTACTTTAATAATCTCTGCAGTAAATTATCCTTTAAGCATGGAAAACTGTACTGCAATTTGTACAAATGTGTTCTTGGCTGATAAAAGCTAATATAGTGCATACATTAACATTCTATATTCTATATTCTGCAATATTTTGTCAAGATCAGAATGTCACCATTAAAATAGTTTCAGTAACAAAGACCTGCAAGCCCATCACAAGGTCTACCAGAATTATAAAGAAGTCTTCCACATAGTCATAGAAATGTTCTCATCAAAACTATTTTTTTAATATTGATGTAATCAAGAAGGCAGAAAAGAAGCTTAATGTCACAGCCTTCATTCAACAAATATATAACAAAATATATACATTCAAATGATGGCTCCACAGGGATTATTAATAAGCATAAGAAGTGGTAGTTTACATTCTGCAAAGGCCACACAACCTAAATTCCTTATAAAAGTGCATCAAATCAACAGAGTCATTTAACTTTTTATGATTAAATGCATTATGGTGTAGATTTTGCTAAGATCTTGGAGTTTACCAGAGAAACAGTAACTCTTTTTCAGAAAAACATTTAGAAATTCTAGAAATTTTGAAGTTGTATCAGGATAGTAAGACAGAAACTATGAAATTATATTTCTGTACATTATGTCCAAAAGGATTCCATCATCTCCCTTTTTCTACTAGCATAAACAGTTGTCTGTGGGATGAGCACAATACAAGTCAGTACTGTAACAGTTACCTGTAAATCACAACAGAACAACCATTTTTGCAAATATGAAGTGGAAAAGATTTTTCACCAAGCATTTGTAATATATCTGATTAGCAGCAGTACAGAACTGATCAAAAAAATGAATCACAAATTTGTAAGACTAGAACTGGAGCCGATCAGTGGTTGTGTAAGACCACCTGAGAAAAGCCTCGCAGGCAGTAAAAGGAAACGCAGTCTCAGACTAGAGGAAGAACAGAGCCAAGAACATCGGTTGTAGAAATATACTGGGGTGCATAAACTAGATCCACACATCTCTGTAATGAAAAATTAATTTCAGCAGTGTTAGAATTACTAACTCATTGGTTACATGAGCTTCAATTTGTTTCCACTGTTCATTTCTTTTGATGATTAACACTCTTCACAGGAATTTCCTGTCACCCAGAAGAGAAATTCACTGTTACATATCTTTTTTTAAACTCCGGTTTAGGCTAAAGTATTCAATTCAAATTATATACACTGTACTTAATTTCTAAGAGCACAATTCACATAAAAATAACTTCTAGTAGATATAACTATCAAAACCTAATAAATAACTTAGCCCATTCAGACCTAAGGTTCAGATTTACTTAACACTAACATTGTAAAATGCTGTTGTAAGAAGGATTCTGGCTTAGTAAGCTTTGTTCTACCACAAAGCCCAAGCAACCAAATCCATACTACTGGAGTACGCAATTCTGTAACAAGGGAAATATTTTAACAGAACCCATTCAATTCTTTCCTCTCAAGAAGGACCATTTCTACTCCAAAATAAAAGTTATCATATGGGCCTTATACATACTGCTTTCTAAGTCCTGCTTCCTTTCATTTTTGTATGGATTTAATATACACATATATGTAACATTAAAACCATACACACAGCCCTCAATACAAAAAAAAAATGCATGGTTTTATGGAAGATGATTACAGTTAAGCAGCAGATTCTTTCTGTGTCTGCTTTTCAGACACACAGAAAAACAGGATTGAGTGACAGTCTTCTAGGGGAACAAGCCCTAATATTACTGCTTTGATACACCTTTTTGTTAGATAAAGATATCTACAGCTAATCACAGCCACCACTTGATATTTACAGAAAGAGGTAGCTCGAAGGTTCCAACTCCTTCATCAAGCTTAGCAGACTAGAGATGACTTTATCTGCACTAGTCTTTGGAAAACGCTCAGCTCTAGATGAATAGAGAATAAAATAAAGAAAAAGACAAAGTTAAGGTTGGCTGTGATGACAGAAGAAGACAGGAAGATATACGAAGCAACAATGTATAAAGCAAAACACAATTTTTTTCAAGAAATCTAGAAGGTCTTAAAGGACTTTTAAGTTCACTTGCTGTACAGCCTATGCTTATATATATATATATATAAAAAAAAAAAAAAAAAAAAAAAAAAAACTCCTAACCATGTCTGTAGGGCAACAAGTATTATGGAACATGAATACAAGAAAACTCTATATGACTACAGATGGAAACTTTTTTTCACCTGAATGAAAACCTTGTAATGGACTTTAGCAAACATTAAGGCAGCAGTAAATAAACAATGTAAATAATGGACTATTTCAGACTTAAAATAGAGGTAGGAAATATAATTCTTGTGCAGAAAGATATATTGAATAATACCGAGATTGCATTAAATTTTCATATATAAAATTCATACAGGCTCATTTTTACTTATTTTAAATAATTCTTATAAATAATGAGTTTTTAACTATTATATAAAAATACTTTAATATTTCCAAAAATAATTATATGAAAGTGGGCTTGGCAGATACTATTCATTAAATTCATTGTAATTTAATAGGTCCCTCAGAAACCTAATTTTTCAATGGGTTACCTATTTATTAGGAAAGATAAGTCACTCAACCTCATGCAAAATTACAGTATACTAAGTATCTTTTTGCTGTTTCTGAAATAAAGATCAAAGTCCCTCATATCAAATAAAGTTACAAGAAATGCTGTTTGAAAGAAAGGTGTACTTCTCAGAGCAACTACTTTCAGTTTGGAATCAATCACATTCAATCTGTTTTAACACAAACAACTGCAACTATTCAAAAAATTCAGTATTTTCTAAAATATGCCATATTTCTGTATTCACATATATGTTTATACACATACACACACTCAGAAATGCTGGTAGGGAAGTATGTAATTAATTCACCACTGATCCAAATAGAGCCATGGCTTAAAAAAAAATTCATGAATATGGCTAAATAAACAAGAAGAGGTTGGGGACTTAGGACACAGAGGCACTAACAGAGGACTGAGAAATGGAGATTTCAAATCAATTGGTTGATTGATTAAGAAAGTTCCTAATCAGTAGCTTGCACAGGGATTGAACTTTAGTCTCCTGAAGAATTTGAGATTAATGTAATCTATAAATCAGGAATTCTCAGAGAAGAACAAGCCTTGCTCCTAGGGCACACAAGTATGAAGCTCGCTAAAGGAAATGCCACACAAGTTTTCATTATATTGGTCTCAGAAGATCTGCCCACGAGAAATGGCATGTTAATAGGCTGTGAACACTTCTCTTTAAAGGCTGATTAATATGTTTCACTGCCACTGTCTTCCATGAGTTGCTTCATAATTCTATGTACATCATGTACACTAATATATTTTGATGCCCTGTGTTTTCAAAGAGGGCTTCCAAGCATACAATGGAAAGCTGTCTCATTTCTGGATAAAACTGCAGGTATCATGGATGCTCAGACATTTCAGCTGCTCAGGTATTCCAATTTCATTACTGTGTACCAAAAATGTGATTAACACATGGAAGTTCAGTGTGGCAATTCTGTCACAGAATAAGGGAAAATTTACAGAACAGATGGTATTTTCAGCATTATGATAGCTCCTTATTTAAATATTGTTTGGCATCTATATCCTATTGAAACTGGCATACTATCTAGTGAGGGAGGCACGCTGCCATCTCAACATATGGGTACAAATTGTAGTTGGTAAGAGAGGGTAAACAAATCCTATGGGCTTACTGAGGGCAGGATTCCTAAAAGAAATGTTACAATTACTCTTCTTTGATCATTCACATTTTTTTTAGAAATGGAAGAAACAGTTTTTAATAATGATAATGAAATTTGGATATTTGGATTACATTAAAATGAGGCTTGAACTTGACCACCAGAAAAAGATCATGACAAAAAAGATTATAAATGGTTGCAAGTAATAAATTGTTGATAACTAGATCAAATGCTGAAAGTGTTTCAGTGGTCTTAGAATCTTCTTGGATGCATAATACTATTTCAGTTACTGCATAAATTAGTTCAGGGATATTAGGCTTTATCACTGTCACCTCCTGAGGTCAAACTATTTGTGGCTGTATTTTAAACTGCTAGAGCTGTGAAGTCTTTTTCGCTCTCTCTCTTCTAAAATAAAAGTATTAACATTAGCACTATTCTGATTTCAATTCTACTTCTGTAAATTAAAAGTAATTCAAAAGCAAAACAGATTGGTACCAACTCCCAAACTCATCATGGAATTTCAGCAATTTAAGCAAATCAACAAAAATAAAACAATTTTAACTCTTTACAAATTCTGGGTCACATCTTGCACCAGACCCCTATATAGATGCAATTGTCCTGCATAAACTAGAATAAAATCTGAAGTAAAAAGCATGGAGGAATAGTTATCACCTGTAGTAACTGAAAACAGTTACTAATACTAACATGGTGAATTCACAGGCCTGAGGAGAAAATGAATTTTAAGTATTCTTTGCAGAATTCACTTTTTAATGCCTGTGACTTTTCCTTGTAAGAAGACACAGTTTCAAAGGAACAAATCTTAAGAACAGTGAACTTTCTAGGGATTGAAAAAAAAAAGTTATTTGAGGATATTTAAGGTTTACCTACACATGGAATAACTCTAAAAGAAGTTTATAAAGCCAGTGGCCTGAATGTCACCCTAATAGTTTGGAAATATTACAGTTTTATAGTATAAAGGCAAGTAAAGAATAACATTTAGTGATATTGGAGTACTCTAAAACGAATTTACTGAAAGACTGCTGATGTAATGTAAGAAATATGGGAGAAATTGCTAATGACATATTAACACAGTATTCACAGAGCTCATGTAAACCACCTTTTCCTGTATCAGTATTAAAGTTAGATGCAGGTTTCTCATAATTTTAAACTATAAAAGTCTTCTTCAGTCAATATTATTTATTACACCATATCTAATCCTTTCAGAATAACCCTTTTACTGAGCAATTCAGAACCCTCATGTATTGTCAGGTGGATGAGGCTGGTGAAGTAATGTGTTTTTTCTACCTCTAATTTCTCATACTTCTATTAGCAGTTCTATTTCATGTTATAACTGCGGGGTGGCATTCAGGCAGGCAGTCTGTATAGCAACGCATCATCTCAATCCAGAAGGAAAAACGAAAAAAAAAAAAAAGACAAAGACAAAGGTTCAACCCATCTTGTCATTCATCCATGTAGCAAGACTTAGCTGTGAAACACAATTCCAATCATGTGTTTGTAACCCCTCCCCCCAAATCTAATCATGTAGTATTCTGAACAAAAGCGAGATATATTTTGAAGTTAATGGGTAATGCTGTATACAATGCAGACCTTGCTAGAGGGTTAGATTTCTGGATGGATTTTTTTCACAAAGTCAGTTATGGGCGGTTTAGCCTCTTGTGACAGCCATTCCAGTTACCAGAGAAAGCTGTAAATAAGGATTTTATGTACTACCTACCCATGTAACCTTCTGGGTCATACAGTCAACTGCGTGCCAGATGTCAACTGCTGCACTGGCCAATTACCGGCAGTTGCACACAGTGTCTGCCACTTGCTGAAGTCATCAGAATTCTCAGAGACTTCAGCATGTCACAAAGTTCACCATTTCAGCATATATCTAATGTTTTCTTGCCACGAAAATTATCACACACAAAGACACTCTTTCTTTACAAAGATCTCTTGATAAGTGGCATGTTGGTTTAGCAACCAGCTAGGAACAGACATTACATTAGACTAAATTAACAAGCAATCGGAGTATACCTGATTGGATTTTTTTTTTTTTTTTTAAGAAAGGTGCTCCAATTAGACCAAAGCATAAGATCTTCACAGATGAAGCAAGGAAGGAGTTGTATGTTGTTGAAAATGTAGATTTAATTTTTATAATTTACACCAATTTGTTTGCGCTATAGGATTATATTTGTAACACTTGACCCCACTTGCCTTTTCCACAACTGCTCTATCGCCTCTATTTCACATCGAAGATCGCTGAACATATTAGGCAAAATTACTGCCTGGGGTTTCGTTCCTCTGCTGCTTTCCAAATCACATTTTTGCCTCTTCACTGTGCTGAAATGATTCTCACTAGCTTCCAGCAACCTTCCTGCCAAAGCTTAAACCCAAGAATCTCTTCTCAGCCTCTTTAACTTGCCAGTCATACTCAACAACAATCACCAGAATCTCTTAAAAATCTTTTCCCCTGTCAGCTTCTGTGAGTTAGCCCTCTACCAGTTCTTTTCTTACCACTCTACTTACTCTTTTATTTTGTCATCTGGAGTATCCTCTTCAGTATCCTTCTAACTTCTGGAAGGATTTAACAGTACTCCATCTCTAGCCCCTCATTTTACTCCTGCGTGCTTAGACCCGTGTAACAGCATCCACTCACACGGAGTTACCACTTCAGGGCTGCCACATCACAGACCCATTTGGCTGCCTGCCTCCCTTTCTTCCAGCCACATTTCTGGATCTTTCTGTCTTACACAGTCAGTTATATGTAGTGCAACCTCATGCCACAGCCATTACAAAATCCCCTTCTGACCCTTCTGGTCATCTTTCTACGGCTGCAATCCCCCGCAGCCCAGAGGTCTGGGGCTTGCTCTCCAAGCCCACTGGGTCTTCCTTGCTCTGTCACGATGGACAACGCTGCCCTCCTCCAGGCACTCGCTGCTAGTACTGGGATATCATCTTTGCTCTAACTTCCTCAGGGCTGTCGCAACCCCGGAGTCCTTACCTCTTACAGCTGAAGTCTTTAAAACATCTCTACCAGGTGATCTTTTCCCGCCTTCGCTAATACAGGAAAAAAACATCCTAAATTCCTTTCATACAGTGTAAGCTTCCTCAGTGTTTTCTTTCCACGAAAATTACCGCACAGAATGGCACCCTCTGCCAGCAATTCAAGTTAGAATTTTTGTTTGGCTGCATGAGCAGCAAATGACACATTATCCCAAATTAACGCATAGTCATAGTATACTTCAATTACTTTGTAAGTGAAAGAGTTCAAAAGAATAATTAGGCCAAAGCATAAGACCCTCACAGAGCATATTGTTCCTCTAGTATTATATTCATAATGGTGGATAGGGTTCACAAAGACCCTCTTCAGGGCTCACAATTTACTTGTAATCTCTGTATATCCTCGGTGTGAATTTCATGTGACCGTGTGATTTTCTTATTAAGTTTAAAGAACTCGCATTCATATTGAAATTCTGTAACCATATCAAAACAAGGTAAGACTACAGAATATGCTCTTAAAGCTAACAGAAGAAATCTGATATAAACTAGGTTGTGAAGAAAGGCAAAACCAATAATCAGAAAGGTGCCATGAATTCTATGAACAGGTGGAAATCACCTGACAAAAATAGCGAGGAAAAAATGAGCAATAAGTAAAAACTAAATTGGCTACCAACTGCAAATAGATATTGCCATCCAATTTCAAAACTTCCTATTTAGTTTTCACTTGGTTCTTATTCAGAATCCCTCCTGAAATCACTGGAAATATATAATCATAAATGCCAAATGAGTAATTTGTGCTCAATAATTTTGTCTGCAATTCTGTTCATTCTCATTCTACTATATCTCTTTCTCAAATATAACCAGCTTTAAAAAAATATATAAATATTTGGGGTTTGACACGATATATTTCTCCCATCTGCTCAAAAGAAACTTGGAACTGAAAAATATCTATGACAACATTGTGATAATAACTAATGACAAACACATTCTTAAGTGAAAACCTTCCTGCCTTCTTTGTTAACCAGACAAGAAAAATCCTGTTATTAAATATGTATTATTTAAAATATCAGAACTATCTCATCATAAAAAAGAGTATTAAAGAATATTATACTTTCAAAATGGAAGTATTAAAGAATGTTTTATTAAATTGTTGAAAGCATTGAAGTCAGAGGGCAACTTTCAGGGCTCATTATTTTTCCATGAAAACCATCCCCTGTATCATTTTGCCCAGCAAATGGTTTCAATAGCTCTATGATGCTCAATTTAAAATATCACATGAAAACATACACTGGTGTCCACTTATGTTTGTCTTTGACAGGCAGAATTTATAACTACAAACATTCTACTTTGGTATGATATATTGAAATGAGTAGAGGTTTCCAGAAACATATCCTATACATCCTAAACATCCTGCCTATATGAGAAATCAGTTCAAACTACATAAAGGTGTGAAATTAAGGTACAATTAAGCCCCTCTTCAGACACTCTTCTCAGAAAGTTGAATGACCTTAATTCACAGACTAAACTACATCCAGTCCACTTCTGAATAACAGCATTAGAATTTAATACACTGTAACTAATGTAGTTAAAATCTACATTTTCAGTTAATTGTCCTGGTGGACAATCAATTGCTGCAATGAGCCACTGCAGCAGAGGTGGTCAACAGTATTCTAGGCTGCACTAGGAAGAGCATTACCAGCAGGTCAAATCCTTCTTCTCTGCTCAGCACTAGTGAAGCCACATCTGGAGTGCTGTGTTCAATTCTGGGCTCCCCAGTGCAAGAGAGACATGGACATACTGGAGCGAGTCCAGCAAAGGGCCTGGAGCATCTCTCATATGAGGAGAGGCTGAGAGAGCTGGGACTGTTTAAGAGTGGAGAAGCTTCAAGGAGGGATGAACGATTATAAATATCTAATGGGAGGGAGTAAAGAGGTTGAGGCCAAAAGTAAAGAGGATAAGGCCACTCTTCTCATTGCTGCTCAAGGACAGGACAAGAGGTAACAGACACAAACTGAAATACAAGAACTTTCACTTGAAGACAAGAAAACACCTCTTATGAGGGTGGTTGAACCAGTGTTCTGGACTGTTCCAGTGAACTGCAGCAGGTTGCCCAAAGAGACTGTGGCATGTCCGTCCTTGGAGATATTCAAAATCCAACTGAACATGGTCCTGGGCAACCTAGCTGATATTAGCTGAACAGGGATGTTAGACTACATGATCTCCAGAGGTGCCTTCCAACACCAGGTATTCTTTGACTTGGCTTACCTGCCATACAGATTATCCATAACATTTAACACTTCTTTAGGGACAGTTCAATATACAGTTTTCCCATGGCACTAAACAATGCGCTTTGGGCTGCATTAGCAAGAACTCCTATTGGGACAAAAAGTCATTCTGAATTTTTGGCTATACAGTGCAAGGTTTCTGCCTTTTCTTGCAAGCAGCTGCATATTTGATATGTACTGGTAATGGCTGGTAATTACATAAGAATACACATAAGAAGAATGCTGCACTTGCAGATTTAATGACTACTAGAACTGTCCCTGAAGCAAGTTCCTAGCCTAAGTTTATAGGCTACTGAACTCTTATCCTTCATAATCCAAGTTTAGGTAAAAAAAAGAAATAAGATGTTGCAGATACAAATACATTAATATTCTAAAATGTTTCCTGTGAAATAGCATTAGCAAAAAAATCATTGTATTTAGTATGACCAGCAAGACGGTTCAAAATACATTCAAAAAAAGTATGTGCAAAGGCATATGCATAAATGCACTTTTTAATTGCATCCTTTAAAATGCATCTATAAGCAAAAGGACTCAAAAAAACTGAGAAAGTATTAAGAACCAAAAGGAGAAACAAGGCATAGCAACTCTGACTTTAAGAAAAAAATAGTTTGTATGCTTCAAAGATAGGTGTTTTGCCCAAAGCAGCAGAAGTAAGCATCTTTAAATTTTAAAACACAAACTCTTATCTCAATCAAGCATGAATGTTTGGAAATATTTGCAGCACATAAGTACTCTTGATCTACCGTGCAATAGTTATCTCCAATTGTCATGCATACTGACTTCAAGCATCACTAGAACAATTTATATGCTATCATAGAATGACTAGTTACATCTTACAAACTTACACCATCATCTGCTGTAAGTCTGCCTCTAATTTGAAAGACAGAAGGCAAGATTCCAATATTAATATTGACACAGTTTTTACTCCTATGAAATGAGTAAAGATCAATCATAAAATTAATAAAGTTGTCTGAAGAGAGGACATCTCAGCACTAGAAATAAAGAAATGAGACAGCCTCTGTCTTGCCTGCTGCTGTTAAGGCTTGAAAGCAGAATCTCCAGAATTAAACACCTGAGCTGCTACAGTTTTAGCTTAAGAGAGATACCTCTGTGCAACAACTATAGGATCTTTGGAAGATGAGACATGACAGTGTGACATGTAATATCAACTGTCAGCAGAATTATCCTGTGAAGAATGCTCTGGCAAATGTAGCATATTCATCTGTGAGGGGCTGTTTCCAGTGATTAATTCTTGAAAAGGTAACAGGCAGAGAGTACTTTACTCAGCTAGAGATAGCAAAGCATAATTTGCTACTGTTGACTCTGGGATACTGATAGGTGCAGTATCTTAACAGTGAAAGGCTTTTTTTTTTAAAAAAAAGAAACATTTCTTTGTTACAATTAATGACAAAAAGATTAAGAAGCGAGTTAATTGAGAATTGTCTGAAATGGCTTTTTTTTGGTCAGAATACAGTTAGATTAATTGAAACTTCAAAATTTTTCTGGACTGTATTGAGTTTGTTTGTTTGTTTGTTTGTTTCTGAACTTAATCTCAAGCTTCTGTCCAGTTCATTAGAAAGAAAAAAGTTCTGATCCTGATGATTATTACTATTAATAGCAAATTTGCATGCAATATTGATGAGCATAACATCTGGGAGGATACCATGCACAGACAATAGTCTACCACACAGAAGGAGATATTCTAGACCATGAGTATGCACAAAATCTGGATATATGGGAAAGAGCATGTAAATGTGCTGTAACATATTCCAAAACACAGACATTCCAAAAGTCAAAGCCTCCTCATTACATATAAAGAAACAACTACAACAGAATAGAAAAGAATATCAGCTTTACCCCTCGAAGAATGGCAAAGATTGATGGGGAAGTACTCTAGAGAAGTAGCCTCAGAAAAGGGCAGGGGGGTGAAGAACATTTACACTATGAAATGCCTCAAGGAGACTGCAAGATGAACTCTCAGAAACTTATAAATAAAGAGTGAACACTTACAAAAAAAAGCAAAAGAAAAGGAAAGTCTCACATTTGAACAAGCTTGTTTCTACTTCACATACTGAAGACATTTTTTCAGACTAGATCACCTACCCATGTGAAAATGCAAGTATTACAACATTGCCACATTCAGCAAGACCTGTGGTGAACTTCTCTGTTTAAAGCAGTCACATGAAACTAAGTCATCCAAAGACATGCATCTACATTTTCAATGTCTCTAGAAGATTAGAAGAGTAGGTGTAGGCCAATTCCTACCTTTCATATACGTGCAGATTCCTCATTACCACACATCATACTCACAGCAATGTAGTCACCATGGAAAACTGCAAGGGGTCTCGAGACAACGGCATTTTGGAATATCATTTTTTCTTTAATAACACCACCTTCCCTACACGCAAAAGCAACATTTAGACACATGTACAGTGAGAAGGAGAGGAAAAAAAGATTTTCAACATGTATCTTTTACTGACTCAGCCTTTTAGTATACCATATCAACTTCAGAGAAAATTAAATGAGGAAAACATTACTACAGCCCAGGGACACTTCTTAAATTTTGTGATTACATTTTAAGTGCTCTTTGTCACAGATATCATAAACTGATTAAATCATTTCATGGCTGACCCCTACTGACTATGCTAAGCGAAAAGAGAGGGCTATTAATAACTACCCATTTCTGACAGCTGCCCAGGGGCAATGTAGCCTTTTGCAGCAATAAAATGACTCCCCAGCTCACTTACTGAATGCTAAATATTGATTCATATTATGAGTGTTGTCAAACACAGACTGCAGTTCTGAAGATCCGTACTGGCAGGTCATCAGGAATAGCATTAGCAAATGTCAGGTCAGGAATCAAAGGGCTGCTGGACTCTTTAGGGATGAGATTTATCGATTCCATAAAACGTGAAACAGATCAAGTACTTGTGATGATGGAAACGGTCATGGCAGAATGAGGCTGAGCTTAGCATGATGTATATCTCAGAAGAGAAGCATCACACAAAAATGTTGACCATTGAAACTAAGTTTTAAAGGTTGGCATGTCCAGAACAAGGACAGCTGCAGCTGCCAGCCCACAAAAGACCTTTTTTAGGGCTAAACATCAAACTTTGGACATGCCTTTGGCCAAAGCGATGTATCTAGCTTGCAACGATGAGAAATCAGAATATTAGTCTTAAGGATCTGTTTAATTTAACTTCTTTTTTTCCCACTCTTTGCCACTAGCAGCATTTTATTTTATGAAAATATGTTTTTTTGACATCACAATCTTACACAAGATTGATTTCATGCAGGCTAACATTTTAAAATTTTCTGTCAGCTAGGAAAAAATCTGGTATCAAGGGTTAATTGATTGACTGTGAAAAGATGACTATGGAATGTTTCATGTGGGCTGAGGAGAGAAGAGGAAAGAGGCTTCAAGTTAAATTAAATAGTGGTATTTCTTCCCTCTTTCTCTTATCACATCTTAAATGAAACACTAGGACTAGACAATGGTTATACCAGTTAAAAATCTAGTACAATGACTTTTAACAGAAATCCTAACTAAAAGGATAAACAATGACAATTTCCACATGGCCAGGAACCTTACTAAGGAAACAGTATTCTCAGGGAATCCTGTCTTCTTAGGGAATCCCGGTTACTAAATACTCAAAATCTAACCTATTATTTCTAAAAATGAACATTATGATTTGGATAAAGTAAGTACTCTATCAAGTTCAAATCAAGTAATATCAAATCTTGTATTTTCTTAATGTTGCTTTGACCATCCAGGTCACACAGAATATTTTTAAATGAATGTATAAATATTCAAATGCTTTTTCAATAATTGGAAACTTTACTTCACCTCAACTATACCTGAATTTTTCTGTATGTTACAGTATTTTTTGTTTTGTGCAATTAACATAGGCAATTTATCAATACCCAGGACACAAAATATTCCTTTAAAAAGTCTCCATTCAACCTTCACTGTCGATATTCAAAGGGTAAGTAGGAAGCATGGAAAGACACAACTGTTCTCAGACACTTAGGGAAGTTAATGCCATGGTATTCCATGCTCGTCACACTGTATGCTCTCCTTCAAAAAATGAAAAATCAAATCACAGATATATCACTTGATGCACACTCAGGAGACAAGAATTCGATAAAAGATGATAATTAGAAATAATAGGCTTGAAAGTGAATAGTAGTGACAAACCACAAAGTCATATAAATAAGATGATTTAAAATTTTAAAGAAACTCTTTGAGAACCCAAGATATGGTTATCTGCTAATAAGCAGTTCCTGAAGAAGGCACAGAACTAACAAACCACTCAAGATAGATAAGATCCTTCCTTTGGAATTTAAAATATAAAAAGATGATAATTTAAATCCATAAAATGAGATTTAAGGGTAGAAACAAACCTAAAATATATTTATCAAAGGCTTCTGAGCACAATTCTAGCTTCTGTTATATCTGTGCATGTTCTGCCACTAAGTTCAACAGAGACAAGTTTTCACCTGCTGTATCCTGCAATTCTAACTACAATAGAAGAAACATGTAAAGAAAAAATTAAGAAATCTTTAGAATTTCTGATACAAAAATCTTTCAAGTATTTTCATAAGAAGGTTCTAAAGAGAATCTCTTCTCTTTAAGAGATATACACCACTGAATTTGAATGCTCTCCCATCAAGAAAGCTCTTGAGAAAGTCAGCTTAGTGTAGCAACAGAAAATATTTTAGAGACTATCCCATGCTTAATTCTGTTGGCTTCAGTCTCCTACTGCACGGAGAGACAGGCTCTCTCTCTCCCTCACACCCTGCTCAGACGCACTTCGAGCAAGTGTAAGAGCAATGCAGCAAATCTCAGAGGCAAAGAACCTTCCTCTGTTGTGCACTGAAGTAGACCAGGCATTCATGGACGAGTTAAAAGTCCCTAGTCTACATTTTAGCACATTAGCCGTTTAAATTCCATAGAAACGTGCCTGTTCCTCCCTTAAAGCTCAGAAGTCTTATCCAAAAGTAAATTTCAAAGTTTCTTTCAGAAATGTTCAGGAAATCTCACGTATTCTCAGTAGAGGAAATAAGCTTTTGACAAGCACCATCTTGAAGAGAATATTACCATTTGAAAAACTGAAAACTGGAACTTAAAGAGATTGCAGCGTTTTAATTAATCCACTCCTCCAACAGTATGAAAGAGGAAAATAAACAAATTAAAAATAAATAAAAATAAAATAAAATACTGAGGGAAAATAAAGTAAAAATAAAAAAAATAAAATACTGAGGTTAAAACAAACTTTACAAACTGAACTAAAAGATTCAAATGCAAGGTTGTTCACTAGCATTACCTGCTGATTTTCGATAAAAACATGGCTCTCATCCTGACCAGAGCCTCAACTTTCAGAAGCAAATATTTGCAAAGTCAGAACACAGAAATGAAAGTATGCATGTACTGATTTTATCACAGATCTGATCCTATAGGGAGAAAATTGTAGTGTCCAAATTTTACAAAATATTGCACAATCCATTTGAAATATTTGCACATTTAATACTTACCTCATTATATCAGCCCTATTTTATTTAAGATTAAAAATCCTTTAGCTTAAGTATACAAGGCTAAATAAAGATGCACTGAAAAAGCATGTAAAATTTAAGAAGTTCATTTATATGGATCCAACAACTAAAATACATAATAATTTACACATATTTTATATACTTGCAATATAAGGATTTAATTCAAACCGATGTTTCCTATGAAATAATTTATTTATAAATGTTTTTTGGTTTTTGACTTTCATAAGCAAATTTTTTTGGAAGGACAACTTTCATAATTGTAAAAGGGTTATGTGCTTCCAATTTTCCCCCTAAGTATTTTTTGATATTTTTATATTGTGTGAATATGAGTAAAGATATACAATATGCTCTGGCATATTCTTTGTCACTGGTTCATGCATTTTCCAGTTTCTTGGATATTTTCAAAGTGCATGCAACATCCCAGAGAAGAAAGGTATCCAAACCATTTTTTTCCTTTTAAGTGCCTCAAAGAATGTGGTGAGTTAAATTACACAGGTTGAGTTCTGACATGAAGATATATCTGCTAAGCTTTAATTCATAGAGAACATTAGTATTTTTTTTAAATGAAGTATGATCAAAGTTCAAAAAGGACGGAATTTTGTTCAATGGACTCTTTTTTACTTATGGAATAATTAAAATAATAGGAAATTCTGTAATATGATGAAAGTCCTTTAACTCTTTTAATGTCTCTTATTTATTCTATCTAGAGAGTAAGTAAAATACGCAGTAAGTTTGCCTACTGTTTTCTTAAATTTAGAGGCTAAAAAATAAGGTCATTTATATTGGGTATGTTTACTTTGTGAAGGTAATACATGCTGTATTATTTTTCTCAGTTACAAAAACTGCCTTTTAAGAAAAGAAAAAAAAATATTTTCACTCTCTCAGAATTCTAAGTTCTGACAGTCGTGAGGCAGTAATGCTAGTGCACTGGGGAAACTTTAATATACTGAAGTGTAAAAAGCAAAGTAACTAAGCATCATTTGCATTGGCCTTTTCAAATAAATTTTAACAGTAATGTTAGGTGACAAAGTTTTAAATGGCTTAAAATTAGGCTATAATGAATAACTCCCCTTTACCTTTAAATGTCCAGCCACTCTATCAACAGAATAAATATTTTTATTTCAAAACCCTGGCCACATTCGGATGCTTTCCTATTTGCATGAGACAAATGAACAAGAAATAAAGAGGCTACAACCGTGTAGGTATTGCCAGACAATACTTAAAAATATAAAGGCTAAACTCACCATTTTAATAATTCTTTCCAAAGACAGAAATCCATTAATAAGCAAAACATGTCAACAACTTAATTAAATATTTCATAGCGATTGTAAAGTTATGCAGTGTTAAATTTTCTTTTTTATGGTACGTTGTGCTACATTCACTACTGATACGCTACACAACAGATAATACATTCTGAATTTTTCTTTGTTTATTAACAAGCCCTGGTAATTAACTTCCTTTTAAATCATAAGTATGATACTATTTTAATTTCCCTCACATTCCCTACCCTATCATTTAGAATCACATTAAGCTGACTCTTAGCAGGCCACCTGGTGTAATTCTATGACACTGAAGTGCGCTGTTTTGGTATGCAGGAAACACTGACAGTCTTCTGTGCTGAAATCCATTTCTCTAACTGATGACAGAACCGGGGGAAATTAATTTTTACTATTCATAAATACCTGACAGGTTTAATATAAATGTTTTGAAAAAGACCTCAGCATATGCTGAACATACATTATATATGCAGCAGTGCACTGGAATATTGTATTTCCAAACCATTCAATTTCTAGATCACTATAGCTGAAACTGTTGAAATTTCTCAGATTACTTTTATATTGTAATTTGCTCAATATACATATAAACAACAACAGAGGCCTCCACAAAACCTGTTACTCACTAGAAAAACAGTTACACATTGAGGACAATTTGTTTGATAGAAATGGTACAGAGAAACACGTATAGTAACTAGCCTGATAAATTAATGAGGAGTGAGTTGCTTACATGTATGTGATCAGAGACCAGAGAAAATTCAATTACAAACCTACAAGATCATTTTCTCACGGAATACAGAATATCTGACATTCCTGAAGCCCTATCAGCAGCCTGAACATTATCCCCAAGCCCCCACAACCCCTCCACATTGTCTCTTCAAAAAGAACAAAAATGACCATAACCTTACAGAGAAAGTCTATTTGCAAAGGTCTCTCCAACATATAAATTTATTTTAATGTTTGCCATCCAAACAAAGAACTGCTACACAGAACAGCTGGGAGAACTGAGATATCCTGTGCTTCTAATATACTCGTATGTATACAAATACCATGGACATCAACTAAAATAAAGCATCTAGAAGTCAGGAAAAAAAGAAATGGGGCATCTAGGAGAAGGACTCCACTGATAATCTGTTTTTATGTTAAAATATATGCTTCATCACTGTACATTGTCAGATTGACTGGCTTTACTTTTAAATCTAAAATGTGCTGTAACAAACTAGCAGCCCTCATACTTTGACTACTTTTGTGGTTTCAACAAGATCTGCAAAATAAGGCAAGTTTGAAGGAGAATAGGTCAATACACTATTAGTCACAAATACTGAACAAAAAACACTGAAATTATCCCAAAACTTTTTTTTTTTTTTTTTTTTTTTTTTTTAAGGATACCAGCATTGATTCTAATTTTACACAGAAAAAGAGGACTTACCCAGTGTGAACATTCATCACCTGTATATGTTGGCTGTGGTTATGCCAACATGTCAGTGCCTATTTCAGATTCAGAAATGTTTGCTACCTGGAATCAACTGAAACAGCAGCAGAGCCCAAAAGATCAATATATGATCCTGGACAACAAATTAAATTAATGCAAGAATTAAAAAAAAAAAAAAAAAAAAAAAAAAAAAGGACAGTAAACAGACTTATGATTAGAGATGTAAAAATCAACTGAAATTCTGAAATTAAGGTGAGAGCTCCATTCGTAGTAAGTGTGGGGGAAAAAAATCACCCTATTTCCGTATTTTGTCTAAATTATAAATAATTGTTGTATATATCCAAAAAACAGAAACTGCAAACAGGAGCACAACTACAGATAGGTTGGAAGATCAGAGTATACAGATTAAAAAGAATATTTTGATTGAATAGAAATAGAAGTCCTATAAGCGAGATCAAGTATTATTTTCCAGAATCATTTCTCAATACATCTACCACATGAAATATTTAAAAATAAAGAGACTTCTCTATAGTCTTGTTATTAAACTATAACCCAGAAGTGTCACAGTATTAGACAGCTTGACAAGAATTTGGGACTCTTCATTTGCTATCACATAACTTCCGAATTTTCCAGCTTTTATAAGGAAAGCTGTAAAAACACTACAGGATTGGAAGAAAATTTTGGGTTATTTCAGAGGTGCTCTGTCTACAGAAGTAAATGCCTATGGAGATGAAGATGCTGCTTTCCTAATTCAGACCCTTTGAAAATGCCAGTAAGCCTGTAAAACAATTTACATTTATGTTAAGTGAATACATGTAAAGTACAATTGAAGTAACTGAAGTACAATTTTAGACCAAGAGTTTCTGGAGAAAATAATATCGTTTTCCTTCGGTGCAATTTATAGCTATGTTTTCAATAAAAGATAAAATAATGTCATTTCACTCAGTTTATGGCAGTTTTGTGATACTTGCAATTGGTTGTCAGTCAAAGACAGTCTAAACACAAGACCATTTCTGGTGATAACAATCTGTGTAAGTGGCTTAATAAAGGTTTGTGTCATGCAGAATGTACTTGGATTCATCCAAAGCCAAACACTATTTTATGACACAGTTTTTACAACTTTTGAATTACTTATACATAGCTACATGTATTTTTGGCAATATTTTTGTTTTCTCTGCTTCCCTCACAAAAGCGAAAAAGAAAAAAAAAGTTAAACGCTAAATATTGAAATATTGAGAATAAGCACAGAGAAACTAATTCTCTTACGTCAGATTTGTGCCACACAGCTTGAAGAATCCGGCTGTAAAGCAATTTAACCAGGTGAAAGAGAATCAGCCCAGCATAATGCCCACTCTTTAGCAGAAGGAACCACGGCTAAAACTAACAGTAGCTAAAAAGGGCAAACCACATGCTGTTACTATAGGAAAAAAACAAGTTGGTGGCCAGAGAAAAGGAGTCATACCTGGCTTCCCTTGAAGGGATTTGTCCTGAGTTATTTGTGCAAAGTTGCTGTACTACTGTCTGTGGTATACGAGTAGGAGGTCCACTGCCTCTCAGAAAAGTAGAGCTTCTTATGCCTGCACACTAGATTTAATCTGAGCAGGCAGAAAGAATGTGCCTCGTTATTCCTGAAAAAGCCAGATATCCTCACATTTTACTGAAATCTCTTTCCTAGGCAGAAAACGGGGAAAGCCCGTCAAAGGAAAGCCAGAACATCCAGCAGTCCATGTTCTTGAAAATACAAACCTGCAGTAACTCCAGCAGTCCCCAGGCTGCTGTAGGGCAGTTGTGCCAAAATGTCATTTGTGTCTAAGGCTGCATTAAAATACAGCAGGGCAATGGGAAACTAGAAGCCAACTTGGCACAGACATTTCTGATCTTCACTGAGGAAAGGTCATCTTCACCATGGGGATGTATTTTCAAAATCATATAAATAATACAGTGAACTTTTTTCTTCTATGATTTACTATTATTTTAATAAGTATTCTGCAATTTTAATAATTATTGCTGAAAAAGATTATCAAAGATCTTTACAACTGTCATCAACACAGGTTAAGTGTTATCAGATGTACCCCATAGGACAGTTAACTGAAATACACAAACAATTGCAAAAAATGAAAAGCTATCATAGGGTTATTCTTTCAGATAAAGCTTTCTTTCTTTTTAATTTAGCTTTTTTTCTTCTATGTACAGACATTATATCTGAACCAGTGTTATTGGTCAACAATCCAATTCAACTCACAAAACCAGATGAAATCTATTAGTAAACTGAATCTCTTTATCAAAAGAACAAAAAGTGGGGAAAAAACTCAGTTTTTGCAGTAGAAGAAAGATTTTACTGAATTTTGCAGATAGAGGTATCAAATCTCATGTTCAACAAGCAAGGTTCACTTAGATGTCACTGTTCAGTCTCAGAGGCTGAGAGAAATCCTTCATATTATTGTTCCTCCTCTGACACTCATGAAGATTTTTCATGTGCATCGTTTTCACTTGGAACATCCATACCATATATTTTTTTTTAATCTCTGTTTTCTCTTTTGGTTTCTCACTTGGCTTGGAACCACCAAGTTCCTTTGAAACCTGCCCTCCAGGGACGGATAAATACTTCATTGCTTAACATTTATATCCACTGGCTTATCTGATAGTAATGCAGCATGATTGTTAGCCAGCTGATCTAAGTCATAGATAGCTAAGCCATCCTAACTATTTAATACCATTATAAGTTTTCATACACATCTGTGTTATTTTAGCAATAAAACTACTACACATAGGAAAAAAAATAGCATGCCAGTTCTATACAAAAATAAATCATTCATCCTACATTAAGCAAAAAAGTTAATGGGAGTCCCCTAGGATAAAAATGTTACTGCACTTCCCCAGGTATTATATACCACTACTTACATTCAGTATTATAGACCCCAAAGTTCTGGGTTTGTCTTCTGAATGCCCACATGTTTACTGCCATTTGCACAACTGCCACAGACATTTACTTGATACATTTCATCCAAGTGTACTTTAGGTCACTAAGCTTCACACAAGAAATAAAACAGTCTAACCACATAGCTGAGGATATGTATCCCTTACATTTTGGTATAAGATCTGTTACTATTAAAAGAAAAAAAAAACTTAGTGAAGTCTGAGATTACGAAAAAGAATTTGACTGTATTTTTCTTATTGTTTTAAACTCTAAGTCATCAACGTTAGTAACTCTTATAATTAAAGTACTAGTGAAGATCTAAAGATTTTTGATATCATAACAGTCATTTTAGCAATAACTTTTGACAGCTATTATGTGCTTTTCAAGAATTTCTGAAAAATACTAGGATCATTTCTTCAAGTCATATCATGAATATATAGAAGGCAGTGTCTTATATATGGTAAATTTCAAAAGAGCAGTGTAATCTAAGTAAAACTGCAAACAAAAATATTCTCTGAGAAGAAAAAACTAAAAGAAACTGATATGATTTGCAGACAAATCATTAAAATAAAAATACCTTCAGTTTAAAAAACAAATTAATGTACCTTTATGTTAATGTTTTATGACAAACAATATCTTCTAATTATCATGTCATCTGCATCCTATAAATTCTATTAATTCTTACACAAGTTATGAGATTCATTTTCTTTTTAGTTGGTTAAGGTATTCCCTCACAACGGTGTTTTTCAAAAAAGGTGCACTGAAATAAAAATTTTTATTTTGCTATTCCTACCAATTTAACAATCTATAGAATCATCAGATGGCCCTCAGACAAAATTTAGAGTGTCACATCATTAATCAGCTTCCCCAGAAATCATTCATCAATGCAACGAGCAACCAACACACCTCCCTCACTAACTTTCACCTGTATATGGACAGATGCCAGAAGAGCCTACTCAAAACTGATTTCAGCCCATTCTCCCCACATCATAAAGGGCTAAGAGACTGGAGCTGTGCTCTTGTTGTACTTCACATGATACTCTATCCTCTTTGGAAGTTCCTTGCTCTTAAGACTGGGCATAATCTACTTCAGCTTCCAAAAGACATCTGACAAGGGCTTCCAAGGCACCCATCAAAGACTTCTAAACAAGCTACCTTATCATGAGGAAAAGAGAAAATCCCCTTGCATACACTGTAGTTGGTGGAAAAAAAGTATGAAAAAGTGTACGAATTCATGGTCAGTTTTCTCAGTGCAGAATTACTGCAAACAGAACAGGAGTCCCACAAGGACCTTGAGTTGGTCCTTTGGAGCTACAAAGTTGGAGATACTTGCAGGACAAAGTTTCAATACAGCAATGAACCACACCTTCACAGGCCCTCTCCCAACTGTGGCTTCACTCTGTATGCCCAGAGATGCATCCCACACAGCTATCAAATGCTTCCCTCCTTACTAACCAAGAGCATCATCTTCATCAGAGGCATGCACTCCACTGACTGTCCCCGGGGGTTCACCATGCTATTTATTTTTTAAGACATTTTTCCCTGTCAGTGTGAATCACTGGACACATATTCAAGTCTTGACAAGTGCAAAGATCTAATGATTCTCCACTGGGAGAAGATCTGGAGAAGTTCCCAGCTCTGCCTTTAAGTTTTCTGTGCCTTGATGCTTGATTTCTTTACAGAATCTTAAGTACTTATCATGTAGATGTGTAATAACTAATAACTAAGCATTTCAGATGACTATTTCTGATGGTTTCTTTTGCCAGGTATAATCAGATTTTCTTGATGACAGAAGCTTTGCTGTGATACGACCAAAGCCCTGCTGTGATTCTTCAGAAGTTTCTGCCTACTTGTATGCTACATGCCTAAACCAACAACCATTAGCTCCCCGAGCTTTCTCTTTCTCCATACACTGCAGGTTAGCGCTCTTTCAAAAGAGAGGATCAGCAAGTCAGAATGAACAGACCACTCACAGTCGACCAACTGCCCAACATTTTGCCTACACACAAACACTTTCAGTGTTTGAGATTCTCACATGACTCTAAAACAGGAATAAACAAATACAAACCAGAAGTGGGATCCACACTCTTATTACAGATGTGGAGACTATGACTAAAAAAGCCTTTATTCTTAACTGCTATGGACGGTCATCAAACCTGCCATAAACAGATGGAAATCCCTTCTATCACCAAGTTTCAACATTGCAGGCTCTTCAAACATTTTCTGCATTTATCTAAGTGACAAAAACACATGCTTTCTATTTACTCAGATAAAGTTTAATATATGGGAAGTTTCATGGGACAGAAGTAGCATAAATTACATAAAAGTCTATACAGTAACTCTTACTTTTGACTGAGGTCTGAGAGCATTTCTCCAATACAAATATTAATATACTTCAATATCTTTTTCTTTTCAATTTATTATAAACTACGGTTATGTAACATCACAAGCCTGCTCTCAAAAATCACAGAAAAAAATTGCCGCTTTATTATTGGCCATAAATAATTGAAAAAAAAAGAGAATCTATGCAAGAGCTATGGAAAAATTAGAGAAAGAAAAGAGAGTAATCTTCTCATAATGGACTCTATACTTCTCAAAATCCTTACTAGAAGAGCAGGAATGTTTCACCTGGATATAAGAATCCTGGATTTTCCCATTCTCTCTTACACGTACACTGACACAGAGCAAACAGGTGAGGCCCTATGCCTCGATGTAGCTAATACAGGTGCACACATTTATTATTACGTACATCTCCATAATAGCAAGAATTCAAAAGCAAGGCTTCCTGACATTCATACAATATATGGGAATTCATAGTGTATGAATTAATGTTTCTATACTGTTTTATTGCTACATCTGGTTTAGAACACGGGTAAGAAAACACAATACCAGCATCTCAAAGAAAGTTTCATTGCAAGTTAATCGCATTTTATGTATAATAAAAGAGATGACATCTGATCACATTTCCTTTATTGAATATCTCTTAAAACATTGTTTACTTTATAGTAAAAGGTACATCCACTTCTCCTGAGTAGCTGTGTATGTTTATCTTCACAGAATGAAATTTCCTTTGAGAATTGACTGCACTGTGTATCAGTGCCTTAAACAAAAGAAGCAGAAGATGTTCTGCTTTGCTGTAGAATAGGAGAAGATCAATTTATTTATGTAACTCTGAATTATTCTTCCACAAATTGAAGTTGAACTCTCTTTTTAAGAGGAACAGAGATTTTAAGAGCTTGTATTAAAACTCTTGTGAAATATCACTTTTTAAAATTTTTGACATAAAAGACATATTGGAAACATGATGAAAGAAAGACAAGATGATGAATAGACTCATTAATATCAGGGTACAAAGTATACAGGAATAACAGTGTAGGCTATGTCACTATTGGACAATCTGTAAAAGGAAAGTAAAAATTTCTTTAACGTATCAGAAGCCTTGCTGAGAGATTGCAGAGCCAACAAATTGTCAGGCTAGAAAACCAGCAGTCAAAGGATATAAGACCACATAGAAAAACCTGTATGAAATAGTTGTGGAACACACAGATAACAATAAGAATAGCAGGTCCCAAGGACCAAATGGTATTCACTCAGGAGTGCTAAAGTTATTCACGGATGAAACAACTGAACTGTGGTGTACAACTTTTCACTTAAAGCTATCTTTACGTGTGAGGACTGGTAAGGTGGACAGGTGCCTAAATATGACATATTAGGAAAAAAACCAGCAATCCTGTATAAAGAGAAGTCCTGCATCACAAACCGATTAGAGTCAATAAAAAAGGGAATGATTCAGTTGATACAATCTACTAGAATTTCCAAAAGACATTCAATAGTACTTCTGAGATAACAGCTAGTGCTCTCTTGCTGATTAAAAGTTAAGGAATAAAATATATTGTAAGATACAAAAAACAAAACACAGTGCAAAGAGAAGTTGCCAACAGAGTACTTCAAGGGTCTGCGTGATTCAATGTAATCAATTGAACAAGTTGTTGAAAACTTAGGTGATGGTTACTTCTGGAAATAAATATAAGGTCTGATTGAAAAACAGCAGAAGAACATTACAAGAGCGAAGACTGATGAAACCGAGAAACTAATGAACATCGAAATGAAAGTAAAAAACACAATGTAGACAAATCCAAAGCAACATACGAATCAAAAACAACCCTAACTTCACAAATAAAAACAGCTGACCATTACCGGATCTTGAGGCTAAAATAGCTAGTTCTGTGAAAGAATCAGTACAACATGGAGTAGCAGTTAAAAAAGCAAACAGGAAGTTAAGAATTGTTAGGAAAGGAATAGAGAAAACACACAGTATTTTTATGTCATTGTATACATGAGCTCACACTGCGATAATTACATGCACTTCTAGAGAACTGTCTCAAAAAAGAGTAAGATCAGGAAAACACTCAAGGGCAACAAGAATGATCAGAAGTTTCTTTAAGAGGAACAAATAAGAAGACTAAGAGAGTTACTGACGTGTCCGCATAGCTGTATTCCAAAGTTTAGGAACTGTGTTGCTATAATTATCAGCATTACTGTGTTGCTGTATGTAACTCAGACTGTCAGAAACAGTCTAGTCAGAAGAATGGGTTTACAGCACCAAAATACCATATTCTGTTCTAAGATGAGAAAGAATATTCATAAGGAATAAACAAACTCTTTTTTTTTTTTTAACAACAAATTGAACATCCAAACTGGGCACTGGTAACTAAATATTTTTCTCTAAGTTTAGTTATTTGTGCTGTCGATGATAGGTCATTTATCAGATTCTCTCAGTGATCTCTGATCACTTATTTTTTATTTTCTCCTCACAGTACCACAAAGGCATTCCAACAATGAACCAGCGCCCGCGCCAGGTATTTTACACGTTCAGGGCAAAAAGACAGGTTATAACCAAGGAGTTAAATTCACAGTAGGCTATTATTAAAGAAGCCCAAACAGACACCTATATCAATAGTTACTTTACAGACTTCAAAGGTAATAATCTGAAAAACAACAAAAAACTTCTTCTGACTCAAAATAAAAGACTCAAAGATTATATCCAATTTGGGGAGGGACATTTGTCCACTTTCTGGTCTGTCCAATGCTTCCTTTTTATTTTGCTTTAAAAAAAGAATTCAAAAATGTTCATTAAAATGAATTCAGTAACTGCTGTTGGATCAGTCAGCCTGTAATTCTGACAGATCATTTTTACCATTCCAGAATTAAGAATACTGCCAAAACATGTAAGTCTCTAGGTCATATAAAAACCGTTTTTTGATGGATGCAGTACTCTACCTAATCTACTGCCTCTAAACTATTTTTAAAAAGGACTGAAGAGCAAGAATGGCAGTTGCAATGACAGTCTGCAGGATTGTATTCAAGGTACAGTTAAATATAAAGACAAATCAAAATCATGTATCTTAACAGCCCACACGTTGTATTGTGGCCAAGATTAAAATGATACCCACACATCATTTTGGTAAGTGATTTGCACTTTTCCTAGCTAAAGCAATGATGTTAATACATCAAGAGTTACAAAGTGTTTTTATTGCTCTTTCAGATATATATCTATATATATCTCATATATATATATCTACAGCCCTTTGATCTTGATAATCCTCCACTGTAACTAGATACCTGTTTGGCCAATGTTAGGTACACTTCTGGTCACAGTTGGATAGCATAGCATGTGGTGAACTGGGATACAGTGAAGGGAAAAAAACAAAACAAACAAGCAAATTCCAAAATCTATTTATAAGAAAAAAATATGCCTCTACCTATGTCCCAAGCCTAACTAATGTCAAAAAACTAATCTAATTACACATCCTGGATTTCAAAGGAAGAGAACAGAAAACAATAATACATGCAGGTGACTGTAAATTTAAATTTTTATGACCTATGCTTGCTGTGCACAACACCTCTTGCTCACATTACTGACAGTCAGGAGTAAGCCCTAAGGGAGTTTTCTAAGTGTGGATTTCTGTACCTCTCTTTGAACAGGAATACAAACTGACAGAAAAATAACTCAAAATTGCAATAAAATGATTGGTACCTTCAAATGCACAAGCAACTGACGTGCACGTTAATGTGACATGTTTCTTCTCATTTTGTAAGAAGTTAGAACATACTTCTTCGGGTTTGCATCAAATGTAGGAAAAGCTACTCATGTTAAAAATAAGTCAAATGATAAAATTTAAAATCCTTGATCTTTATTATTCAAATCCTGCTAGTCCAAAATCATGTTATTTGACTTGTTAAAAGAAAAAAATACATATTTTTGATTGAAGACATTTTTCTTCATTCATATATTTAAGTAAAGAGTGAAAATATTAAAACTCTATGTTTCAAACTTTTGTTTTCCTGGCACAGAATTGCAGTGAAAAGATGTCACACAGTGGAACTTGGCTACTCCACATAATCCTTTCTGTGGACTGAGATTTGCTATGCAGTTGCTGCTACACAGAGAGGCAGCCCTGCAGCGCAGCCAGCACACGGCGTCGGTAGCCACTGCGCACTCTTCGCAAGGCCCAGGCACTGCTCAGCTCCAAGGCACAGTAGCTCTTCTGCTCTCAAGTGCGTGGAGTGGAGTGGAAGAGGAGAGCATTCCTTCTCAAGGGAAACCTGCCACCTATCTTATGCAATCATTTAAAAATCAGGAAGATGCCAGCTTTTGCTTCTACAGTTCCACTCATTTTCTTGGAAGAGTTACAAAAAATACCAGTGTTTACTCTAAAAAAGAAAATCAAGTACAACCTCTATTTTTGTAGAAATAGATTTATCCTACGCATTCAAGCAGCCCAGATGGCAAGTGAGTAGCCATACCCCAGCACTGCAAAACAGAGACATACAGGTCTAGCAGCACAAGAGCATGGGATGAAAGCCAACTATCTGAGATTTGGCTGGTAGGCATCAGAAGACCAACTCCTCCCATTGCCTGTAAGCCCAGAAAAGGACTGTTGTAGTAGCGTAGCAGCCTCTTAAGTGTATAACAGAAAAGCACACAGATCATGGCATACAGAAACATCAGTAAATGATGACACAGACACGAAACTCCATTTTTTCCTTCTGTTTTCTCAAATACAATCGACTACCTCAAGTTACAGGCTTACTGGGTCTATTTAAATCAATTTATTCCTGCTAGCCTGTTTTGATAGTTTCTGAAAACACTTCCAACTCACCTGTGTGTGTAGCTGATCCAAAGAAAATAGTAGCAGAGGCAGAGAAAGGTAAAAACATTCTTGAGTACAAGGTAAGAAGCAGTGTAAGTTCACTTAGAGTAAATAGTGTCTATTTTGTAAAGGAAGGATCAAAAGAGATGATTTTTCAGCAACGAGTGCATGCGTGGTTTTGGTCAAAGGAGGTAAGTGCTCCATTCAATTTCAGACTTCAGATCAATTCTGTCAATAGAACTTTCGCCTCCTCCAACTTTGTAATTTATTTTCCCTCCCAAATTTAACCCCAGGGAATTCTGTCACAATGTAATTCACTTATTAGTGGAGTAAGTGGACTGTTGTAGATGGTATGTAGAACTTCATGCTATACCTACCTTTTCTACATATTGTTGTTACTTTCCATCTCATATTTGCCTAACAACCAAAAAGTGGATGCCAAATAGACTCTAGAAACACATATTTACTGTTAGTAAATCATTTACAGTTACAGTATTCAGAAACAAAAATGCTATTTACTGAACTACCAGTAGCACAACTACAGCACCCACTGGAATTTTGTTAGACCTTCATTCGTAATATGCCAAGCTCTTCATAAGTCTCATTCAAGGATGAAATTCTTGGTAACTGTAAATAACATAGGTATCTCTGCTGTACTTAAAACATATACATGATTTTTCAACATCTTAATATCCACCACAAATCATTTACATGTCTCCTTCGAAAGTCTAAATCCTAAATCTTACCTAACAAGGTTTTAATAGAATTTGTGTGTCAGACATTAAAAGTTTGTGAATGCAGCTAGGTAGAACTTAAGTAGCATAATGTGGCCTGTATTAGTTAATAATATAGGTGTGCATATAATCTTTTTTGTAGGCACAGATTTATAGTTAAACTAGCATTAAAATAGTTTAGTATTAGGAGAACTCATATCCTGTGAAGTGAAGCAGGCAAGGTAGAATGAGGAATTAATGAGAGGGGCTAGGAAAGATTCTATCAGAAAAGCTTTGCACATGCACAGGCAGATCAGTAGCAAAGATGATGAAGAAATGTACACGTAAAAGATGATCAGATTGCAACCTGGAAGATACGGAAGAGACACAGAAGAGAAGACACAAAAGACAGAAAACAGCCTGTCCTTCACAGCCACCACAAGATTTATTGGCTATTTAACAACAAAGGACTCAACTCCCACTACAAGTGAGTGTACGAACAGCTTCCAGAACATTTCTACACCAATTTCAGCTTTGCAGACTTCATGATTAACCTAAAATCTGCAACCTTCAGTTTATCACATACAGGAATTTCAGAGATCAATACATCTACTTCTTCAAAATTTGGCATTCCTCAAAGCAGAACAAGAGTCTGTGTTTTTGAGTCCCATGACATCACTAAATTTGGTCAGAGGAGCAAATCCATCTAATATAAAGTTGACTTTTACCCAAAATAGATGCTTCTTGGATAGCAGATCACATCTTTGATAAAGCCATCAAATACCTTCTGCTATCCTACTACAAAATTAAAACCTTATTAAACTTGCATTCTTCCTTGTCCTTGATAGATAGTAAAATCTATATGGAAAATCATTAAAAAATAACAATTTAAACTGGAGGAAGATCTTCCAAATTTTCCCAGATCCCTCTTCTCTTCATGTTAAGCTTGCTACCTCAGTAGTGAAGCTAACTAAAGGACCAAGGTATATCAAATCAAAGCAAATTAGCCCCAGCAACAACTGCAAAACTTGCCATCAGCTTTACACAAGCACAGTGACAAATTCTCCACACAACAGAATCATCAGAAGTCACGTATTCTACACTATACATCTTGGAGTACATCAAATTCCAATAATGACTATGATTGAAATATGGAAAATATATTGAAGAACTTAAAATATACCAAAGTAAATTCACACTGACAACTGATAAAAACCAGTTACCAGGAGCAAAACATTTTTCACCAGAAAAAAAAAAGAAAATCTCTGATCTCTCAGCCTTGATCCTCAAGGATATCCTATACATTACCTTGTAAGAAGAGCTTAGGATCAAAAATTCATAACTTTCCTGGAGAACAGAAATAAGGAACTCAGTAAAGATACTGACTTTATGGTATACGACAGGGTTTTTTTAAAGCTGACTTCCATCAAATCCCTCAACATTTCAGAGACATAATTAAAAGTCTGTCTTTCTGTCCCAGAAGATCTAATGAACTTATCACTCTCCCTCCCACTTTTACCTTTTCCTTTCAAATTGTTTTATTGATTTACATAATTAATTTAAACTCGGATCAAGTCATTCTAATTCGCATTTGGCTGAATTTTGCTACTTAGGCAAGTGTTCCTAAAACCTTGTCCATTTTCTCCAACTGCATCAGCTGGTCTAACAAAAGCTATTAACTTATTCCTACAAAGCTTATTTCAGCAAACACACATTAAAATGATTACATTGTACTATAATAACAGACTTTAGAACAATGTTATACAAATATGCCTCCCTTCCAACTGCTTAAAACCTATTTACTTATAACATCGTCAATATATTTAGCCGATAGAAATTTTCATGATTAAGATTGTTCTCCCTTTCTATTAAAATAACTTTGATTTCACTTGCTCACAATTTTATGAGTATGCTGAAATTTTCTATGCCTCTCTAGGCTCTCTAGGAATGTGCCTTTTACACTCAGAATGGAAACCACTTCCAAATATGGTCAAGTCACAAATCTGTAAAATGTATTATCTAACATAAAGAATGATTATAGCTGGACAGCACAATTTTCAAAGACTTTCTCATATAGAATCTGTTCAATCCTCAGACTACAGCGGCTTAGCTACAGACATTTGTGAGGTGCCTGGCATGAGGACCTCAAGAGAATGACACAGATATCTTTCTAAAATGTGGAAGTGAACTTAAAAGTGCTATTTCATGAGACGATCATAACTGTGTCTGCATCTGAGGAGTCAGCCCAACCTCTTCCCATTCCTCTCATTACCTGTCCTTGTCTCAGACATCAACCTTGAAGTGATTTCAGCATTTATGTGATTCACCAACTGATTTAGTTAGCTTAACATCTGAATTCATTGCCTGTATTTGTTGTTGTTAGGTAAGATTTCTAATGGTTTTATGAACTGAGTATATACAACAAGGGAACAAAGAAGAAGAAGAACAAAGCAAGCTGTGGAAGAGCACAAGTGACAATGGGGGGAAAGAGCATCATGATAGGTACTGTGGAAGCAAGCTGTTAAATTGCCTTAAACATTCTACTGAATAGCACCTCAAGACTTTTAAATCTGAACACACCTTTGCTGCCAGCAAATATCTGAAACTCATCCTCACTGTACTGACAAGTATGATGACAAATTATGAATATCCCATTAATTTTGATAAAATTAATTTTGTCTGCCTCAAATAGAAGTATACAGTGGGTCATACACCTGGCCTGGAGGCCAGTAACATATAACGTACTTCTACACTGGGACCTGTCCTGTTTTAACATCTTTATCAATCTGCCGGAGGTGTCAGAATCTACTCTCATCAAGTTAGCAAATCATGCTGAATTACACAGGGGAGGAGAAAAATGGCAGATGCAGCTGTTTCAGGGCAGGGCTGCTATTCAGAGGGATCTAGACAGGCTGGAAGAATGGGTCAACAGGAGCCTTATTAAATTCAGTGAGGACAAATGCCAAGTCCTGCACCTGGGAAGGAAAAGCCCCCCTGCAACAGGCCAGGGACTGATAGGCTTGTGATCAGCTCTGCCATAAAGGATCTGAGTGGTCTTCATGGACAGCAAATTGGATGTGAGCCAGCTGTATGCCCTGGCAGCAGAGGTCAGCGACATCCTGGGCTGTATCACCAGGAAGATAGTAGATCAAGGAAAGTGATTGTCCACTTTTAGTTGGCACTTCTGAGATCACATGAGTTGATGAGAGTAGATTCTGACACCTTCGGCACTGAGTACTGTTTCCAGTTTGGGGCAATGCCACAAAAATGTTGAGGGAGAGGAGCAAGTTCAGTGGACTCACGAAGATGATCAGGGGGCTGGAGCCCAAACTGTCAGGAGTGGCTGAGAAAATAAGATTTGTTCAGACTGGAGAAAAAAAGGTTAAAGGAGATTTTGGAGTACCATCTAGTACCTACAAACCTTTCAGGAAGACAGAATGAGTCTTTTTACAGTGGTGAATGGCAAGAAGACAATGGCAAGAAACTGAAACAGGAAAGTTTTCAACTTGAAATAAGGAAAACGTTTTTCACCATGAGGATAGTCAAGGACTAGAACACCGTTTCAAGAGAGGCTGTGCAGTCGCCATTCTTGGAGGTTTTCAAGACCAGATTTGATAAAGTCCAGAGCAACCTGCTCTGGCTTCATAGCTGCTTTAAGAACAAATTGAGCTAGTTGGCCTCCTGAGGTCCCTTTCATCCTTAACTATACTATGACTCGATCTTATCACCTGTGCATCAGTTTTTACAGAGGTTGGATGACATGTAATGAATAAAATCACTGAAGTAAGAGAAAGGACTACTACAACATGACAATGTTATCTTGAAGAACTTTATTATATCCCCTATCTTCCATTAAGTTTCTGTCCAATAGAATATAAGATTTAAAAAAAAATCCAAATTTTAATTGTATATTTCCTCATCTTTTGGATACAAAACACGGGAGCCCATGATTTCTAGATTTATATAAATGCTGAGTACAAGGTCATGCAGCTTCAAATGCCATTAAAGAGAGCACAGGCTGCTACATGTTCTGAAAGAACATACGTTTTGAAATAGGACAGCCAATATTAGCGGGAACTTTGGATTGTAATCTCTCTCTGTCTAAGTTTCAGAGCTTTAAAAGAAAGACAAGAGCATCACTTTGTCTACAAAAATACTGTAAAATAAATGAAAATAATTTTACAAAGCACTCAGGAGAAAGGGTGTCTGTAAAAAGTCCATTTGAAATTAACAATTCTATGTATAGGGGAGAGATGGAATAACCATCAATAAATAAAGCATGAGACCCTAGTTAACATATCCCAACAATTACTGTTTTATCAAGTGTTTTGCTTTAGAGGAAACAGATTCAAAGTAAATAAATGTCAAAACAAAGCAAACGAACAACAACAGTATTTTATGCCTTACAAAAGCTAAAAAGTGAATACCATAAAGGTAAATCAATACAAGCTAGTACATCTCAAGCGGCAAAAAATATTTGAAGCTCAATATTCCATTTAGAAGAGCAAAGAAAACAAAAACTCTGAACATTTCCCGTCTGCTTAAACAATAAGAGTAAGCTACCACTGTACTCTTAAAATACTAATGATGATAGAAAATTAGAGATGAAAAAGCTACAAATACTACACTGGATACTCAAATATAGTACACAATAATTTCCTTGAAGAACAAGTTTAACAAGCTATTTTAGTTTTTTTTTTACAAGGCAGTTCTAAGAAAGATTAGACTACAGACTGAATAGTTGAAGGGTTATTAACCCCAGAGCGAATTTACTCTAAATACCCTTCAACAGTATGTAGATCACTATGCCAGTTCAGGCAGAGACCACAAGTACACTCTTGTGTACATGGCTTTTGAGGGATAAGAGTATTCAATAAGCAAGCCACTTCACCTCAGGCTGGAGGGAAGGAAAGTAGGCAGTCACTTTTCCAAACCAATTTACATTCTAAAATAGGCAATAGAACAGTTCTGTTCCCAATTGCCGGGAAAAACTCAGAGATTTAATACAATCAAAAACTTAAGACATCTCCAGTTGTATCATCTAATTTTTGGAAATATTTTATAATGTCTCAAGCTAGAGCATCATCTTTAACTGTAAGATCAGCATTTATTACAAAAACAGAGACCTCGTCTAGACCTTGATGTTTTATTAATTACAAAAATATATAGCAAAGTGCAGTCACTACAAAAGAGTTTAGAGTTTAATATGAGAAATGAAAGGAAAGGGACAAGAGGAAGGAATACAACTCATAAATGGATTAGCAGCTGCAACAAAACAATGAGAGTATAAAGCTCACATAAAGTCAGTTTAATTCAAATGGAAGTCCTCCTATTAACCTCACTGGTCTCTGGATCTGGCTAAAAATAACCTAAGCAAGGTCACAGAATTAAGCACTAGCAGATCCAAGAAATGAATTCCAGTCTTCCGAGTCTCAAGACAATGTTTTGCTCATGAGACCTGTCATCCTTGTTGCTTCCCCTGCTGGAAAATATTGGGAATCAGGGGAAGAGAACGGACAGCCATTCATTGCCAAATGAAAAACTCTGGCTAGCGAGGAATAAGTATCAGTAAGACATCTCTTTTAATTCGATATGTTATGAGGCAAATAAATGACTCTGAGAAATTTCAGACTTAAGACCTTCCTCAGAAGATAACTATATGACATAAGAAAGTAAATATTCTTTAGTTCTGGAAACTAGTTTTATTTTTATCAAGTTGTACAGCATTTCTTATTTCTTCAGTGTTTATTTGTAGCTTCATTTTAAATGCCACTATTAGCCCTAGAGCCACTCAGTTTCCCATTTTGAATTTTATACTTACTTACAGCATTTTAATGGTTTCATCTAATACATATACATCATTAATATTATAAATACTGTCTATTTCAGGGTCAGAAATAATCCTGATCAACCCAAATCAATGCATTTTTAATATCTTAATATTGATAATGGTATATCCAACTCTCATATAGCACTGTTCATATTTCATGCATTTTTCAAACTGATCCTTCCTCTGTCAATGACATAATGGAATTATTAACTTTTCAAATTGTTTCTAGTTGTTCTAGTTATAAAATACAGTCTTCTAAAATAGAAAATTATTGCAATGCTATCACAAAGAAAAGTGAGAAATATTTAGTGAAAAACAAATTCAGAAGATTATTCACTACAGCATGTGGATTGGTGTAATCATTGGAGAATCACCATCTGAAAGAGAAGAGAAACATATTTGATCTTAATCTTCTGCAAATCACCCTTCATCTTCCAGAAATTTTTCATGATCTGGTTCGGACACAAAGTAGGAAAGACACACATATTAAAAAGAAAGTTTGTGTTTGTGCTCGTGTGTGTGTATACACATATACACAAAAAATATAATGTGTGTGTATAAATATACAGTGTATAAATATATCCAGTGTATAAGTATACATATATATTAATTATATAATAATATATATATATTGTATAATATATATTTATAAACATGTTATATATATTTATACACATACAACATAATAAACGTGTTGTGCAATATCTAGTTGATCAAAGCTTTACTGAAGTTAAGACAATAACATTTGCCATCAATGACATTGGTCTTTAAAATAAAAAGGAACTGATTATTACCTTAATTAAAAATAAATAAATACATAAAATACATTTTCTGAGGGAACATGAGGCTTTAGCTTTTACTTAACACTAGTTACTACAGCATGTAGTCCTACATCATGTGATACAGTCATGGCCCTCTGGTTGCACAGAGCACATACATGTATCCACATTCAGAAGGTAGCAAAGAAAACCATCACTATCTTCAGTATGCCATTTGAAAAATAATTAGTTATACATATTTAAAAGTTATGATAAATATGATAAAGCTGTATCATTTCAGATTTTATAAGAGAAAAACGTAACTCTTCAGTCATCTAAAACTCCTTAGGAAAGTTAGCAAGAATGAATAAAAGAAAAATGATAGACTTATTCAGACTTTTAAAGCTCTAGATAAAGTTCATAACAGCAAACAATGAAAAAAAGTAAGTAGTAGTAGTATAACAGATAAAAATGAGATTAAGAAATAATGTTTCCAACTATATAGAGCAAATTCCTGCAAAAGGATATAGAAAACCAAGAATTATAACAAATCATCTGTTTTACAGTAGGGAAGATGAAAATGCTGCCTGATTTCCAACCTGTATAAGAACTAGTATTGTCATAGATTTATTCATTTTATAGAAGACAGAAGAAACATCAAACTCATAGCATCTGCAAGTAGCAGAATGGTTCAGATCAGACTGAGCTACAGAAAAGTAAAAATTCCAAAAGAATCCAACAACACAAAAAATGTACTGGCAAGACATTTTAGTTTAGACAAATTCAACATTATCCCTGTTAACAACAACTTAGATATGCATACTTAAGATATTAACAGTGCAATCTCTGGGGAAAACTTTCTTGTTGTGCTCTGCAGACATACATATTTAACACTAATCAGTGGGGAGAAGAGCAAATGGAATTTTTTTTAAATAGTAGTAATATACAATTTATTTCTCAGGCATTCTCTCTACTTGAACATATGCAACTCAGACTACAGGCAGAAGAGGCCCACAAGGGCAACATATATTCTAAGGGTAAAGGAATGTGTTCTGAATCAGAAGAGTTAAAACATATGCGCAGTGTATAACAAGGAAAAAAATAGGACAGACGCATATAAAGCAATCAGTAATATAGAGGTTTGTTTGGGCAATGTTTTTATGAATCAGACTAAGAAAAGAAACAACAAAAAATGACTAAAATAAAATGAAAAAACTATGGAATTAACTGTAACAATATATTATTAAAATACAAAATAATGCATTTTTTTACAAAAGAAGAAACAGATCTGAACTATATGCATATGTCCTAAACTAAATAAAAACTTGCGATATTTCCTGTTATATTTCTTTTGGAACATTCCACAATTATTAACCACTACCTTAGCCAACATCAGTTTGGTATAAACCTAAGAAAAACCGCTTTCAGAATATGCTGCACTGCACGAAGGAAAAAAAGGGAAAAATAAAGCAGAACACCATTTACTGGAATTCTGAAAAGGAGATCTCCAACTATCGTGGGATCTGTCCTTGGTACAAAGAGAAGATATTAATTGCTGAGTTCTGGGAGATGCTGCTTCTGTGTCCCAGTAATTGCAAGTTATAGGACTGAAGAAACACAAGACACTTGGGAAAATTAATGTTTCTTTTTGTGGTCATATACACTGTCTCAGCACAGTCAGAATTAAATACCTGTGACTGTAAGAATTTCCGAGCAAAGTGTGATAGTTTTCCTTGTAGGAATTTGACTTTAACAATAAAATCTTAATAAAACTAATCTGTATTTCAAGAACATATTTAAATACCAGCAATTTAAAAACAAACATGAAAAACTACTCTTTTGCATAATTCACAGTTAAAATGAGACACTCACCACCACTGGATGTATAAATAAGTTCAGAAAGTGATTAGACATTTCATGGAAAAAAGATACATCACAAAAACTACTAAAAATAGGCGTGATCTTTGGCAGAAGAAGTTCCTAAATTACAGATTCACATAAGCCAGGAAAAACTCTCAGAGAGAAGATCACTCTGTACTTTTTCTCTTCTTACACTCTTTCCTGGAGAATCACTCTTAAACTCTCTTGAAACAGAAGACTGTTCGGGACCTGAGATCTGATACAGCGCAGAGCTTCTTATGCTCTTGTAGTGGCCACTGTCCAAACAAACCTCAAGCCATAGTGTCTGTGTTAAAGACATCAATGGATGAAACTTTAACTATATATAGGTAGTGGAAGAAAGACATAATACATAAATCTATGTATTTTATAGTGAAATACATTCTTTCAAATAAATAACTGTGCCAATTTTATTCCTTATTCCCGCTAAGCTAGTTTCTTGTAAGCAGAATTGAGAGAAAAGACCATTCAACTGATATTGCTTGTAGGTGACAACGTAGAAGCCGCCATATGAGGACAGGAAAGGGGAAGTGGCTCTTTCCCAGTGAAAGCACTAATGTAAGATAACTGTCTCACTAGTGATGAAAATACGCAGTTACTGAAGCCTAGTACCAAGAAACTACACTCACGTCTCCTCACTGATGACTTTGCCTAGCTTTGTATTTTGACTAGAAATCTGTGCAAGATAATTCTCATCAGCTCTTTTGCAATAAAAGCATGCTTCAGGTATGAAGATAAAGTCAAAGACAACAATGAAGAATGCATGAAATGCTTATGAAAGATGTTGAAGGTTAAAATAAAAATATTGGGGGGGCAGGAGCACCTTATGCAGCTGCAATAGAAGCAGTGAAAAACTGCTAAATTAATTTCAAATGATATTCCCAGTAGTACTTTATGTAATCATGCAAAGGGCCCTCAGCCTTCTCTTGATTTATATATTAAAAACATTAAATGGAATCAGAGTGCTTAAACCTAATTCTACATACCCCTGCAACAGCACATTGCCACAAATAATTTTCAGAAATTTTTAATTGAAAAGTAAAGTTAACAGACATTTTCCCCCAAAAATTATTTTGCTTTCCATGATTACTTAGCACAGGTAACAATTCTTTCCCTTCAATATTTTCCAAAATGCGAAGTTTTTTCTTCACTCTGCTGAAGCACTAAGTCGTCTTTAGGAATTCTGAGGCTGCACCTGCATAAGTACCGTGGTTTGAAGTAACTGCACGGTTGTGAACTGAATCTCCCAACCATTCCTATTTAGCACGTGTGGGTCCAGTTTGTGGAAGGATTTTGGTGTGTTTGTGGAAGGAATTTTGGTCGGTCAAGTACAACCGTTTTCAAAGGAATCTATATTGGAAGCTGCACTCCAGGTGTGCACAAAATGTACTTTAATGCTGACATATGGGTCCAGACCAATAAGTAATCATTTGGACAACTACAAATCATATTCATGGTGGGGGCTTTTCATTCAAGGGGCCACACTTAAACTAGTCTGAGCTAAAATCCCTAAACCACTACGATGTAGACATATGAGCCTTAGCTTCAACTGATTTGACCTGACAAGCTGCTCCTGTTTTGCCAAATTACTTGCCAACATTGTCATAAGCGGTGTCCACCATTTCTCAGAAAGGTTTTAATGCTTTACAGAATGCAAGTCATATACTAGAGCTCTCAAATCTAAAACTATCTGAGGTGCAGAGAAGCAAGTGATTGACATCTACATAAAGAACAAAGCACAGAGCAACAACTATTTTGTTTCCCGTCAATAATTGCAATGAAGAATTAAAAGAAAAATAAAATAGATTTTTGTAGGACATTCTGAATCAATTTGTTAATGATTTAATTTTGCTTACTTGGGTAATTACTGGATAATATTTAGAATGAACAATTGACAATCGAAACAGGAAAAAAGAACTAAATAATCAATGAGAGTTAAGACAATAACCCTCAAATATTGCCAGTTATATTCAACATAAACATGGGATAAAAGCTGTGCAGCAAATTAATGTTTTATTTTGAAAGTTTTTACTTACAATCTGAAACATTAACAAATACATTTTTCTATTGTCTACTGGTAAGAACGGAATGATATATACTATATATACTACCACTACAGAGTGTGTTAGAAGACAAAAACCATGGAGAGGTCCTGACCCTGCTCATCTGATTCAAGCAGTAGGCCCATAAAAGTTTGCTAAACACAGCTACTGACACAAATATGTCAAACAGTATTTGACTAATAAATTGCTTTGGTGTTGTCTCATTCCATAAAACATTTTGTAGAGGATTTAGGGACTACTTAAAAGCAATACATTAATTTTGTGCCAGATTGACAAATGATTCTAAGTAGACAGTTCACTGAAAACAGGTGAACTTCAAAAGCCATAGTAAATCATTTATTATCTCACTTGTGATTTAGAAACCCACTAGCTGAGAGTCTCAGTGCATATGATAATAATAAGCAGTGCTTTCCTATTAGAAAAACACCTTTTTCTACAGACTGGAAAAAAAATATTTTCTAAAGACTAGACACAGGACTATCAGACATATCAAAACAAAACCCCAAACCTGCACCGTTACATATTATGCTGTTAATTTTATTATATTGTAAGCATCCATTAAAGCACAATAGGACTGTTAAAAATAGAAAAAAAATTTATTTTTACTTTCTTACCTGTAAAAGGGATTAACTGTATCTGTCTTTGAAATTTTATCTTCCAGTAATACTGCACAAACTACTATTGTGCAGAAATTTCCAGCATTAAATACCTATATGATAGGTATGTCCTAAAGAACAGGTAAAGGATTTCACAGTGCAAAATGCCAGCCAGAAAAATATTCCATCGAAGGAGTATGTATTTATACATGTAGGAGGGTGCAATAACGCATTCAGCCAGAAAAGAGAGATCGGCACGGATACAGGAATAAAGAGTTTTTATTTATTGTCTGATTGTCACATTAAAAAGCTTGCTTACCACTTTATTTGAAATGATACAGTGGGGCAGGTAACTGTGCTCTTTTCTTCTTAAAACAAGTAAAAGATGAACTTCAGTGATCTTCACTATAATTTGAAAAAAATGACTGGGTAAAAACACTCAATATGGTAAAAATATAAAGAAAAAACCATTTTTCAGCAGCAGGGTAAGACACCTCTTGTGCTGTGTTACTTTGAAGAAAAGAGATCAAATTCAAATTAACTGTCACTTATAATAGTTTTTTATGCTTAAAACAATATAGCTACTTGCCCAATAGAATATATAATAGAATATATTTATAAGCATCACATATTAATTCAGTTGGCATAATTTAACAAAGTGTATGTGTCTATGTTCAAACGGCAGGCTCCTCTGCTTCACTCTAGAGAGCAGAAATGATTCATAAATACGCTACCTCAGATCTGAAGCTTCTTCATAAAGAGAATCCCAAGTATGATAACTGCGTTATTAAAGCCTGGGCCAAATATACATTCAGTTTAGACCAACAACCCGGATCCAGCCAGGCTTCTCAAAAGAAAAGCAGCAATGTTTAGTGGGCACCATTAAATCTTCCGATTATCAGAAAATAAAGCTTGCATGGCAAGACAGTATTTGTAACGCCACTATCAGAATTACCACCAGTTTGCTCTTTCGCTTTAAGGGATCCCCAGGTCCTTCCCTTTGGCTGTTCAAGAGAAGTCTATTTCACACCATGACACTATACAATTACGGCTCCCCTTAAAATCTGTCGAGGGACAAGATCAAAAACACAACTTGAAGGCAGAGAACTACTTAAACCTTAAAAGCAAACTAAAAATTAAGCGGCATTTTCCTCCCGCATCGTACTTCGGGGCAGATCAGTTTCCCGCCGCAAAGATGCCATCAGCGGGGTTTTGCCGCCTCCGTCCTCGCCCCGCAGCTCTCGCCACCGCCCGCCCGAAACCGCAGCGACTGCCGCCACCTGCAGGACCTGCGCCGGGGCGGTCGCGCGGGCTCGGCGGGGCCCTCTGCCGGCGATGCAAGTCTCACGGACGTGCAGGCGCGCCTGCTAACAGCAGGGGTCCCCACGTCTGCCGAGGTTTTACCTCCGAGTCATTAGTTTAAAAGCTTTCTCATGTTTTGCAAAACAAATTCTGCCTGGACTCAAAGCAGTAGCGAGGTGATCGGGGATAGGAAATCGCAGACCCTGAACTCTGCTATTTCAGTTCAGTAAGTGCAATTTTGCAGAAAAGCAAAAATTCCCCTGTCGTTAATACAGTGTTATCTACTGTGATGCTGTATTAGCAGACCCACAGCTAAATGCACTTCCTTCTAAAGCATAAGTGGAAACAAAAAGGAGAAACTTTTAAGCGGGATAAGATCGGTTATATGTAGGCAATAGTTTCATTAAACACACCAGTGTTGCATCAGAGTAGCCTTACAAAGTAGAGGATCAAAAACATTAAAATACATTCATCTTGAAATTCCCAAGTAATATCAGACCTAGTAATATATGCACAAACATACACATTGTACATACCCATGGAAAAGTACTAACTTTTCCTGTCGAGATTCCTGGAATCAATATATCTGACTTAATTAAAAAGCAAGCAGTGTGCAGAAAGTCAGTGTGGTTTTGCTGACTAACCAAAAGATAAAATTAAGTTTTCTTTCTCTTTAGCTAGAAAAACTAGAAGTGTCTAATTTTACAGATAGGTCACCTCCTTCTCTCCAGCCTCTGTCCTCCCTACATTTTAATCCCAAGGATCATAATTATATGTAAATACGTAAAGGCATTATTCTTTAATGTCTGAGAGGCTGGCATTGGTGAAGAAAAGATGATAAAATGAAAGAATAAATTTAAACAAGATTTAATGTATTTGTAAGCCTAGATCAAGCAACAATATAGCAGAGAGACTCGTAACAGAGATTCACTTTGTCAGCTAGCCCCTTTACTATCAAAATAAAGAAAACATTAGGCACAGTCCTCCAAGAGGAATAGTAAGCAGACATTGAATACCATAGACCTCTCTGTTATCACTTTGATTACAGAAAACCAAAAGAACATAATGTAAAACAAGGTCTTAAAACAGGGACATTATTAAAGTCAGAAGTTTGCAAAGGATATATTTATTGAGGCTTAATACAGAAATGAATATTATTGAGAACACTCAGTATCCAGAAAAATTACAAAAGCAGGAGAAAAGCACGAGCAGAAAGCACCTGAGAGACGTTCCAAAGAAACTAGTATGTCTTTGACTGGACATGAACATTAGCTCAGTTTGTTCCCTGCATCTCCCTTCCAGGTCCTGATAGATTTACAAGGATATTGAAAAACTGTGAAGAAACAGACATGAGCATATATGTAGCCACTCACTAGTGCTTGAAAATCTAGGAGAAATTTTAGAAATACATAGCTTTTCCTCCAATGGGGGGGGGGGAGCTGCCTTCCCTTTTGTTCTCCAATTTTTTATTAAAGAGACTGCTTTAGTGTAATAAGGCACAATTCAGTTCACCTTCCTAGACTGACATAGAAACTTCCTGGTAGAACACTAAGACTAGAAAAAAAAACAAATAGTTTTCCCCCATTTCCTCCCCACCAGTACAGCTCAATATGGGATCAGAGCAGAGACCATGCTGGTGCAAGGCCGCTAGTGAGATGCAGTCAGGATGGGAGCTAGAAAGGAGTGCCAAAGCACAGTTAGACGCTAGATTGGCTTAACTGTACTGTCAAGTCTCACCAGCATCCATTCCTTTCTCTGCCTGAATCAGAGTAAACATATGAACCTGGGTCTGCTGTCTTAAGCAGACATTCTACTTTCAGGAATATAAACTATTTTGAGACGCAATTTTGTGCAACACATAATCCAATCAAACTGTGGTTCACTGTCTCTTTCCTCTCCTCATTCCTGGTTCCAGTAACACATTCTCACTGCCACTCTTGCATTGAATTTTAATATACTAGGTTGCAGAGTAAGATCAATTGAGAGTTAATCCACCAAAAAAAAGTATTTTTTCTTTAGATTAATATACTGACTGACCCATTCTACAGACATATAGCTGTTTGACTCAATACAAGGTAGAGGATAGGAACATATGGTGAGCAAATGGGGGGGGGGGGGAATTATGGGCAGTTAGAGCAGATCAAGTATTGCATGAAATTAATTAGGAACTGCATGATGGTGCAGGGAACTCAGCCTAGGATACCACATGAAATCACTCAAAGGGGAGATTCTGCTCTTTTTTCTTTCCTCCATAAGAAAATTAATTTGTATTCAAATAATTACTAACCAAAACCAAAGGATCCCATGCTTGATTTGCCATGGTACCCAATCAGTGATGATGAGGAAGCAGCAGAAGCAGGAGCTCTCCACTCCATACTGTTCTCCTCACACTCAAGAAATGAAACTCTAGATAATGTTCTTTATTTTAAAGTAGCTTCCATATCACTAATCATACATACACAGCTCAAAATGTAGGGAACCTGGAGCTTAAGCATTTAGTAACAGGTTAAGTCATGAACATTATAATCTATAATATGATTCTATATCCTTGAGTGAATAGTCGTATTTCATAGATATGAACTACAAATTATCTTTGGTACAGTCAAAATAATCTGTCCCACTTTCAAAATCTTGCCTGTCTCATTTTTATAAAGAATAGTCTAGGTAGACCAAACCTGATTCTCTTCAAATCAAACTTCATAATTGTGTCATATTATCTAACAGTTCTGTATTTGTCCAAGAAACCTGTCAACCTGGAATACGAGAATGCTCACTTTTTTTCTGATTGAACTTAATTTGAATCCAGCCTTCCAGAAACACAAAGCTATTATGTATTTCCTGTTATGTATTTCCCATAGTCTCTTATTTTCCTATTGAAATCGTGTAATTAAAAAATGTGGATATGATTACTTGACTTATTTTACAAGAATAGGTCATCACTAATGCTTTGATGTGATTATGAAGCCCTATATCTTCAAAGAGGCAAAACAATAAAAAAGTACAATATGCAAAGTCAATTATTTCCTATAATCTCTCCATTTTCATAACACAAGGACATTACAAAAAGCACATTAAAAGTAAACTACATCTATTAATACACAATACAAAATTATTAAAGGAATAAATGGGTTGAAAATGCACACTATTAACATTACAGTCACATGCTGTAGGTCCCTTCAAATGACATTATAATAAAAAAGCTGAATAAGAACCACATATTGACCATGATGTATATCATTTCAATCTGCAAAATTCTTGAACTTCAGAGAATCATTAAAATCGTCTACTTCAGTTTTGTAACAATACACTTCCAGAATCTTACAGCCTCTTCATTTCAAATACATTTGCTACAAACAGTTTAAAAACTATAATTTTCTTTGAAGGTAGAGTATTATATTACAATATCTACACAGGCACTGCAGAACTGCAGTACTATTCTAAAAAGAAGAAACATTTTAAATGCCTTAAAATGTATCCTGAATAAACTTTTTCATAAAATTAATAAACCATAAATTCACACAATTTCTGTTAAATCCTGGTTTAAACATGGACTACATGCATAAGTTATATTTAACATATCTTGTTTTCTTCGTCACAAATAGTCTCCCAAACAGAAATAGCAATCAGTTTTCCAATTTTTTAAAAACTAGTATTATAATTCTTGTTAACTAAATAATTGTGAATTTATGGTGCAATATTTCTATTTAACAATTTAAAAGTTTCATTTAACAATTATTTTTTCATTCATCATTATCAGTAGTAGCCATTTTTATTATTTCTGTACACATTACAGGTTGTCTAAATTCCTCTTCCTTTTGTTCTTCTGGTAATTCAAATAGAAACTAAAAATGAAAATCTTAGCCTATGTTTTAACCTCGTCTTCCTAAAAGTTTCCCTGAGTCCCTGATGAAAACTTCCAGTCCTCCCAAAACCACTCTCACTTTCTTTAAAATGCATGTTGTTTGAAGTCACATATGTCACAGTAAATTCATGGGAATTAATCTGCATTTCTTTGCACAATTTCAAATGTTGTTAATATTGCAGATCAACATAATAAATTAAATACGTAAGGCAAGCTCTTCCAATTTTTAATCTCTTTTCCTCCAGAGCACTTTCTTTTCCTTTTTGTAGGCAACTCAGGCTGCAGTTTTCGAAGTTCTATGTCACTCCTAAAAGTCTTAGTTGCCTTCGAGTCTGTTCCCAGCCAATCGCCAAGACAACAGGTCATGATGATGACAGAGATCTGACCCAGAGTCAGTTCACTCAATCACCAATTTATATTGGAATGACAAGCTAGGTATATGCCTAGAATTTCCCATCAATACATATAATAAGTTTTGTCACCTGTAGTATCTCAGTCTTTTTCTTAGTCCAGTTGGCCACTACTTGAGTTTGTAAGAATTGATATCAGTAGCAGTTTTAGCTCACCTGTTCTAGTTTTCCTATTTAGAAAGACTGTATCTCGCTCCTCATCATAGCAGACAAGGCATAGTCCCTTTGTTTCTTGTGATGGTAGTTCTCCCTCCTAAAGTCTACCAACTCTAAAACTTGGCTATGGTCTTGGTGCTTAATTAGGACAGCAGAGACAGCAGGTAGTTCTCTAAACTTTGTCTGACATTCTAGACAGCAAGTTCAGGTTCATCTAAACTTGTATCTTCTTGAGCAGATGGTCCTGCGCTACTATTATGCTGATTTTGCTAACTACTGACCAGAGAGCTGACTTGAGCTCAAAAGTCAATTCATCAGGGACCAACTGAAGACGCGTAAGTGCAGCCTGAGTGGATAAAAGATCATTTGAAGTTTCTGACAATAATTCTCCTCTAAGATGCCAAACAGTCTAAAATAGTTTTCTTGTCCCTTTTAGCAACAGATTTCTTCAGAGATGAACACAATGTTTACCAAGCTGCTTTCGTTAGAAAAGGAATAGAGCCAATAACCTACATTTCTTCCTTCCACTGAACTCTCACTGCTCAAGACTATGTCCATGCACTCTCTTATGATGCTTTTTGGACAGGAAGCGCTGGGGCCTGATCTGGGCTTTAGTTAAATAAGCATTCAGCATTTTCTGTAACTATTGCTGCTGTTACACTTCAGAAAATGCAAAAGGGCTTACAATTGTGATACTTCCCATTCTATTATCCATATTTCTTTAATTTTCATCCTTCTGGCCTTATCCAAAACTTACTGATGTAGATTAGATCTACTACAAAAGGCTTCCAAAGATCCCACAATATCAAAGATAGGCTGTTCAACTCTGAAGTATAATTTGTTCTCTCCTCTTTCTTAGTAATCTACAAACAATAGGAAACCACAAGCTTCCTTTTTTTTCCTCTAATTTTTTTCTAAATGTCTCATTCTTGGACCTTCCCTTTCTATAAGAAGTTACTCTTTCCTTTTTTTTTTTTTTTTGCCTGGGACAACATTATAAGTCACCTCTGCTATAAGAAGCCATCAGCAATTAACAGGTATCTACCTCAGTGCAGCATTTCTTTCTTCACTGGCTGAAAACAAACAAAACAATTAACCACCTTTTTATACCTTCTCTGAATTAAAATGCCTTTTTAACTCTCTTACAAATATGCTTCTAGTTAAGTGGCTGCTAAATGATATATTTTTATTTTCATTGTCAGGAAAATAAGCAAATTTCTATCAGTAAGATTATACTATACCAAACCAACTTCTAACAATTGCTCTACATAAAATATGAATGTTAAGCCCTGAAAAAGACTACAAGATTTGCCTGAAGTAAAAGCAATATTGCTGTGTTAGCTTTATCTTTTCAATATGTGCTGAATTTCTAACAAGTTAATGACACAATCAAAAACATTTCAGACAAAAATATTGTGCAGAAAATAAACCAATAAACTTTTTCAGAATTTCTAAAAAATAGAAAAATACATTTGCTAAAGAGAAGGCTAAGATTCCAAATGGCATTTTAAGCAAGACACACTTACAACTAACATTTTTCCTCAGTACGCTTAAAAAAAAAAAAAAAATGTATGTTATTATACATATGCCAGGCAGAGGATATAAAGGCAAAAGCATCTGGAACCATGTCTTCTGATTGAGATGTATTAAAAATTCCCCTATTTTCAACTCACATTTTTCTCCAGCCATCACAAGTTAGCCAGTGGACTAGGCAACAGTACAGTTTGTCTGTTGTGAGAGAGGGCTCTCTACCAAGCCATGCTATACCAGCAAGGAGGTCAAAATTTTCCCAAAAGATGATAAACAAAATACGTACCACAAACTGTGGCTTTGACAGCATAAATTGTGAATAGACCCTAAGCTACGGTAAACTGTGGGTACATAAGGGCACACTCCTAAAGAAAAAAGATCAAAGTTTAAATCAACTACAACCTACTTTCTCAGTAAGCCCTTGAAATCCAAAAGTGATATACCTTTTTAAAATGATACATTGATTTCTGTTAATATTCATGATCATTGTCCATGCTACTGTGGTTACCAAAAGCATTAGCAGCTAACACACACAATAAAATTTGATAAAAACTGTGAATAACACAATATTTTAAAGAACAGACTGAAAACATAACTCTTCTAAATCGAGATGTTTGTTCAACTAAACTTGACTACCTGCTTAAGCAGTATCTATGTTTGAGGCAATGATGGCTAGATATAAACAAAACAGAATAAATATAATACTGTATTATTGTATTATTCATGTTGTGATGTCAAGGACAAAATTCTCTTCAAAGTCACATTTATGTAAATAGTGGCATTTTTCTAACTTATCTTCCGAATATTTCTGTACCTCAATAATTTTATACTTTCAAGATTATGAAGTAAATTTAGGAACCATGACTAGTATTTAATCTTAAATAAAATATTATATATCTGAATTATGCAATATTATCTTACAATAATTTATTTACATTTTGTGAAAATTGTATGCAATGCTTTGAGGTTCTGCAACATATTATATTACATTAACTGTTTCTAAAACAACTGTTCAATGCTTTATTCATTTCTGCCTCTTAACATTTTTTTTTCAAACTGAATTGAGTCTACAAAAGGAAACTAAACAAAGAAGTATTATCCTTTCTCTGATTTTTGTTCTGATCATGAAGATTTTAAATAGTATTAGTCTCACACATAGCAAATTACTGCTTGTTAACTACTGTTGCCAACCGTTAGGGTATGTCTGCCTTACTATATCAGTTTGACCCAGCTTCTACTGCTTAATGGTCCTCTAGGCTAAAAGCGAAAGCTGATCCATCAGGCTTACATTAGCATAGAATAACACTCAATGCTTATTGATGTGCATGCAGTGTAACTACCACCCCCGGCACCTAGCTCAGTCCATTATTTTCATTTTATCTCAAGTCATTTGTATGGTTGTCTGCCCCAGTTAAAGCTATGGCAAGACTGGTACTTAAATGAATTTGTGAGAAAGGAGACAAATGCCCCCTGAACTTCAAGCACTTTTCTATCATGACTTGCTAACATAAAATATACTAGTACTGTTAGGTCCACTTAGCAAGCGTATCTCGAATGGCCTCAAGTAGGAAAAAAATCACTTAGGACTCTATCAGCTCAGAAGACTGCTGATTAGATGTTGGGGGGGGAGTAAACAACAGGCTGCTTCTGTTTTGAGTGTTATTTTTTCAGTGTGATCTTTTTAAAAGGCTGTTTGCATTCTGCTCAGATGCCTCTCAGAGAAACTTTTCAGCTCCATGATATTTATATTTTACTTGTTTTAAATATCTTACTTTTACTGAGCATTACAGTTAATTTCATCACATAAGTGAAATCACCACGTTATAATAGATAAAACCTGAAACTTAGAGGCATGCATTATGTAATAACTTTAATAGAAAATCTTTTGAAACAAACAGTATAACAAACTTTCAGAACATGGCAAAATATTTAGTCACAAAGCATGATCATTGCAACAAGCATACAATGAATGTTCAACATCTATAGAACATTATTAAGACAACTACAAAACAGTTTCTAAAGCTTCACTTCATGTCGTTTGACAAAAAAAAAAGATAAGTAATTGTCTCATTTTTTACATTTTTCAATGATTTTATAGTTGAGCATTGGAAAGCACAAAGAACAATTGTAAATGTTAAAATAAACATATCTTATTTGGAAGGGTGATCACTGACTATCAGTTATCAATGTTTTCCCTTGAATGGATTTAATATTTACTAAAAGTACTCTTTTCTGAGCATTGATTCAAATATTTTGTCATTAAGGCATTAACCAGCCTCTCTTTCAACATGGTTTGGGAAGCTTAGCAATTCAAGAGAAATATTTTGGCTAAGCAATGATGTCAACCATTATATACCATATGGTCAGAGTAGCCAAAGATCCTGATGCATTTCTCCTTGCACCAAAGCGTTTATATTCATACTTGTTAAATGATTCTAAATACGTGTGTAATTTTACAGATTTAAATATGAAAATATATAAAAATATATTATGCTATAATGCCAAAACTTATCAAAAGAATCCTCAAAATAATGTCCCAGCCCTTCTCCCCTCCCATTTCAAAAGTATTATCTTCTCCATTCAATATTAATGAACAGCAGAATGGTTATCCAAAAGCCCAACTGAAACCCAGTTAATAGATTTTTATTTCTTATTAAAAGCAAGAAAGGTAATAGACTGTTATTCTGTCACTGGAAAGGAAGAAAAGATAAGCATGGGGAAATGGCAGTGAGTTTTTAAAATGTATGTATATTAACAGAACATTGTATAAGGAGAGGCCAACATTTTCCCTTTTGTAGCGCTCCAGGCTGGGGAATCTATAGTGCTGGCTGGTTTCCAGCCAATAAGGGATGAATCTCCATTTACTCTGGGATACATATGTAAGCAGGAGGTTTGTCAGAGTACATGCTCCTTCTCTAAGGCAGTCAGACTAGCAATAAGAGAATCAGTCTCATTGACACTGTGCTTTGCATTGGAGACCAAATGTGTTTTAAGCAGCTCTAAGTTAGTGTCTTTATCACTATAATGCAGACAATGATCGCTATAATGAGTCCAGGAACATTCAAGAAGTTTTTCTAAATTATCTAGAGATGAAAGAGTGAGGACAAATAAAACTGCTTGTGCCATACAGTGCTTTTGTCAGGGTTCCCTGACTCTTTTAGTTACTCTTTTCAGTAAAATTAAAATATACATATGCTGTCAGGGTAATTAAAATAACTGCTTCTCTGAAGGTATTTCAAGGCATCCAAACTGCTTACAGGAAGGTTTTATGAGTGCTGTTATTCATGGATAAGAAGAGAAGAGAAAATAATGCCAACAGAACAAAAAGGAGGAAAGAACTGAACTCTACCAGGCCAAATGCACATCTGTAAATGCTCCTGAAGGCAGAATTCCATTATACATATATACAATATTTTGTGAATACGGAGTTCCTTCAACTGACAATAACATTTGCCTCAGAAGACGACACTGTTACAAAATAGCTAGGTATTTTGATCATTTTCTTAACAGAATGCAGGCACTTTATTTTACTCTTGCAGAATAACAACCAAGCTTGGACTACAAACTAGAAGAGCCAAATGAAATAGTAAAGTTACTTTGTGCTAGATTGGTAGAAGTAAAGTACAGTGTAAGGCAGAGTGACAGCAGTCCTTCTATAACATGACTGTTTGTTGAGCTATCAAGCAATGTTGATATTTGCTCTTTACAGAGAGACAGAGAGAGAGTTATGTGCCCATCATCATAGGGATTTGTGCTATGATTACAGTGGATGCTGAAAAGAATGATTGAGAAGCTGTTTCACAAGAGCAGACATAACTGGAGTATGAGTTTTTGAACAGTAACAGCATTAGCTCTACTTAGAAAGACTCAGAAGAAAAAGGGAAAATGTTCCAAAAATACCATATAAACTTTTGCACATTTGATGACTTTAGGAGATATGCCACCAACCTAATTAATTTAGGAGCTTTTGTTTCCATTTCCTTAATCTCTTGTCCTTTCGATTCTTCATTTCACACACTAACATTTGGATTAAATTACTACTCAGCTATTCACAGCCTGAGATGAAGTCCATGAACATGTTGGTGCTTGGCATGGAAGGGCGGGGAGAAAAGGCATGTCACTAAATGAATGCAGTACCTATTAAGAGGGAGGACATAATTCATTGGCCAAGCTCCTCTAATCACTGCCCCTTACAGGCCCATTGCATTATTGCACATTCCCTCAGAGGTGAGTGCAGATCTGAGATGCATTCAAGAAAACTTTCAGTCATCAACCACAAGGCTTTGCTGCACAGCAGCACGGTAATCCTGTTGTCTTGCTCTAGGAGTCGAACACATCATCCTCAATCTTAGTCTTTTGTTGGCTTTGAAAGAAATGCATAAATGTCTAAGCTCTATTCAATAAATTCTTTTAAAAACGTTTATCTTTAGGTAGGCCAACTTAAGCATATACTTAAGAACTCTACTACATTAAGAGGCACATGTGTCAGATACTTTACCAGGTAGTCTCTAAACGCTGTTAAATAAATAAGCTATAACCTTCAAGACCAAAGCTCTCCAGTTCTCCAGTGAAATGGAGTCAGTATAATTGGCAGGTATGTAGATGCATCTCTCCTACACTAAGTCACTTGAACTCTGACAGAGTGGCAGAATCATTTTAAGACTGATGTTCAGTCAGTTACCATTCGGCCATACATTGCAATACTTCTGTGCTTCTGAATCTATCAGAGAGAAAGTAGTATCACTCCCAGGTAGCCTGTCCTGTACATTCCTGACTAAACACTGTACACATGACATGGAGCAGAAAAGGCAGGGTATATGTTTCAAATCTCTAAAAGCCTCAAACAAATGCATGAAGTCAATAGAGCCTTCCAGTTAACTATTCTTTCTAAAAATTTCTTCACAGAGGTTGCAATTTGGTTCTTAATCCTTGCTCTTTCAATTGAGGTTATCAACAAGGGTGCCAATTAGTACACACTGTAGTACTCCACATGATGTACAAACCTAACCTACAGAGAACTGCAGGGAAAGGCACTGCAAATATATCCTTCACATTTTTTTTCCGAGCATTAACATGAGGATTTTATTATATTATGGGGTCAGAGAGTTCTCCAAATATTTAAAAGAAAAATGAGTATGAGCTCTAGTGCTTAAAATAGACAGAGTCAAGGAGGGAAAACTATCACATTTGTTCTGTCTTGTCATCATTTCTCTTTAATGATTCCCTTGGGTCAGGCAACCTGCACACACAAACAAATGAGAAATTAAAATCTGGCCTTCCTTGAATTTCATATGATTCAAAACATTTTAAAATAAATTTCTATGCAAAAAGGGAATACAGACTAGCTGGTGCTTATTGGGCATTTCACAGAAAGATAACTTAAACAGCAGTACTATTAAATCATCCCCACACGCCACCTTAATTATATAGCTCTGCAACAGTCTGCAATTTCTTCCCAAATCCTGTGGGAACTGATGAACTGTAACTCTGCAGAATCAGTGTTCTGGCTGTGTTGCAGGAACCGTTCTGATCAAATGTTCCTTAGTATCTCCTCCAATAAACCAGGCAGGGTTTCTCAGGGAAAAGAAGGTAGGACTCTAGAACTCTTTTCTGTAGGTTTGTCATTGCAGAGTGAAAGCACTGAGATCAGCAGGCAAAACTGCATGTAAAAAACATGCCAGCACCTCTCAAAAATAACTTACATGTAGGAGTTGCTTGGTGCATAGAAAAATCATTGCAAATGCTGGACCTTGATTTCACTGCTTTGCTCCATGTAAACATAACCAAGCTCTTCAAAATAAGATCATCCTAAATAGCTATGGTCACATCACTTTTGTAAACAAGCTCATTAAACACAAATAACAGAAATAAAGTAGACTCAACTACAGGAACACAATATATTGTGTGCTCACCATGAACACAGACAGGAGCCAAGGGAAACAGGGAGTTGGAAAACCAGGGTAGCAAAGATTGAGGATAGAGTGATAGAGCAAGGATTATTTCAGAATGAATATAGATTTAGGAAATGGATTATTCCAGAAGGACTGGATGTAATGCTGGATGCAGAAAGGAAGTGTTAAAAGACATGAGAAAAGGGACCTGAGATTACTGGGAAGAAAGAAATGGGTTTAATGGTTGAAAGTAAGATGGAAGTCAGCAACAATAGTTTATAAGATTGACTTCTCTTGAGGAAGCAGAAGAGGATAGATATGCTTGTTTATCACAATGATTTTAGAAAGGCAGGTCACGGAATCATTTTTGAAAAAAAAAAGAGTTAGAATCAGAGTTCTGTATATCCAATAGGTGTGATTAAAATCACTGAATTTGTGATCACATGTTTTTATGTAAAGACCTGCAGTGAAGAGAATTATTCTTTCTTTTAGTGTACATACAGAAGCTGGAAGAGAAGCACAGCACTGAAAAGAGGAACGTGGTGGTGGTACTGCGGAAAGATGGCTGACAGGTAGAGAAAAAAGCTGGAAGGAAAAAGAAAAAAAAAAGACTGGAAACATGAAGCTAACCAAAAGGATGACATGACATTCAGTTCAGAAAGGTTTGGGTAAGCCTCCTGGAAGGAAAGGAGGGGGCTAGTTGGAGATGCTAGACATGCTAAGAATATGACAGTTCCCAGCAGGAATGAAGAGCAAGAACACAGAAGCTTATTCTCTGAAAAGCGAGAGCCTTCCTTCTTGCCCTAAGGCATACTTGCTATTGATCCCAAGAAGTATCATTTGGACTTCTTTTTAATCTCAACAGAAAACAGTCAGAAACAGACAGGTTTTAAATTTATGTCTCCTTCTTATAATATCGCAGAGAACTTTGTGGAGGAGAAGGGGGTAGAAGAGGTCCTTTTCTGTTCACAAGCAGAAGAACTGGTAGGGAATCAGAATGGTTGAGGTTGGACGGGATCCCTGGAGATCATCTACCCCACTCTGCTCAAGCACGGTCAGCTAGAGCAGATTGCCCAGGACCATGTCCAGTCCCCTCATCCTTCTCTTCTCCAGCCTGAACGGGCCCAGCTGTCTCAGCCTTTCCTCATAGGAGAGATACTCCAATCCCTTCTTAGTAGCCCTTCACTAGACTTGCTGCAGTACTCCTATCTCTCTTATACTGGGGAGTCCAGAACCAAACACAGTACTCCAGATGTGGCCTTACCAGGGCTGAGTAGAGCGGCAGGATCACTTACTTCGACCTGCAGGCAATGCTCTTTCTAATGCAACCCCGAATACCATTGGCCTTCTTGGCCACAAGGGCATATTGCTGGCGCATGGTCAACTGGTTGACCATCAGGACTTCCAAGACCTTTGCTGCAGAGCTGCTTTCCAGTAGGTGAGCCCCCAGCCTGTACTGGTCCATGGGGTTATTCCTTACCAGATGCAGGACTCCGCACTTCCCTTTGCTGAACTTCATAAGGTGCTTCTCTGCGCATCTCTTCAGCCTGTGAGGTCCCTCTGAATGGCAGCACAGCCCTCTGGTGAATCACCCATTGCTCCCAGTTCTGCATCATCAGACTTGCTAAGGGTGCACTCTGTCCCTTCATCAGGTCACCACTGAATACGTTCAACAGGATTGGATCCAGTATTTACCCCTGGGGGACACCACTAGCCACAGGCCTCCAACTTGACTTTGTGCCACTAATCACAACCCTCTGAGCTCTGCCATTCAGCCTGTTCTCAGTCCACCTCACTGTATGCTCATCAAGTCCATATATGGAGAGATCTAGCCTGTAGATGGAGGGAGAGAGATGGCTGCAAAATCACTGCTTAAATTTCCATCCATCAGTGTTTGCTTAGTGCTGTTCCTGCAGGCTGGCCTGAGCAAACAACACTTCACACAGGCAGATAGAAACCAGAATCTTATTCACTTCCCAATTCAGTAGCCAACTGAGATAAGGAAAATGATAGATGGGAGCCTGCTCTGAATTTATAGATTTCTATGACAGAATATGTGCAATTTGACAGCTACTTTCTCTGTCCCTTCTCTTAGCTTCCGATTGACTTGTACTTAAATCCCTCTTGATGGGCTGAGAGAGCTACAGTTTTCACTTACCAAATTAATAGCCAAAAAATCAAGTTTGTGATTATAAATGCAATTCTAGTACATTTCCTTTCTTAAGATTTCAAATTCGTTAATTCCTAACTTCTCATTGATTGCATTCTATCTTGAAAGGAAAGCATGTTTAGGGTTTTATCAAAATTTAGCTTTAGTCAAGCACTTCACAAAGTATTTAGTAAAACTGAAACAAAAAATGCTTGCTCCATGAAGTCCATGATACAAATTTCTTTAAACTAAACTGAAATCCACTCTCTATACCAAAGATGACAAAAATTATGCCACTAGCTGAATTTCATTGCCAAGCTGTCAACTTGAATTTCTTCTGTTTAAAAATAGCTGTTCATTACATTCAGTAATGGGCTGTCAAAGCATTACAGCACTGAACCTATATCATACACAGAAGCAATTGGGCAATGTGCATTATTATGTTTAGATTACTAGCATTTTTACAAGACCCCTGGGCTAATTTTAAATGAGATGGTTGACTTGAACTAAATCAAAACCAATTTTATTTTACTTTAAAGCTACTACATATTTTCCATTTGTGCCTGACTAATTCTGGCCTTAATGGAAGTAAAACAAAAGATTTACTGAAGGTGAATATACAGTATATTTATCTGTTCTGTTTACTTTCATGGATATATTTACTCCAAACAACATGTGAATGATAAAAATACTCTATTTGCCAAATTAAATAATATTCCCAGTGGTTATGAATTGGTATTGTTGTTCCTATGAATACATAATGGGTTGTTAGCAAAAAAAATCATGCCTGAAGCATATATGCACTAATATTTTAGCACAGTGAAATAATTAGAAATGTTTTTAAACTAACAAATGCATAACCTGCCTTAATAACTCATGATATAATTTAGCATACTACAAAAAACTATAAAAAGGCAGCTAGAAACCGCAGTTGAAACATCCTTACACAGCAGGATGTCATAAACCTAAAGGCATGCCAGTGTCTCACAGCTATGAAGGAACCATACAGACTAAAACGAGATCTGATGACTTGCAAATATAAATAATGAATTCTAGGGCTAGATTACTGACTTCTTTGTTTCCATTAACAATACAGTAGAATACAAAAAAAAATGTGTAAAAATCTCTATGCCTTATATTGTGGAACAAAAATTATATTTCTAGGTAAGAAAAAAATATCACTGATGTAACTGAGTGGTTACTAGCAACACTGGGTTTTGAGTCCCTCAGTTTTCAGCACGATACTGTATTTTCCAGAGTTTGTAGCTCAGCTACAAATCATTTGCTCCATGATGAAGTTTGCCAAACCAGTTTTCAATATGAGAGAAAAAAAGAATCATTTGTTAATCTTAATAATGACTACATAAAGAAGTCTGCATACAAAAGACTTCTGGAGTTTTTCAGCAACAAGAAAATCAGAGCAAAAGCAGTACAGATGTACTAGTCAAGTGTCCATGCAAAAAGCACTATGCAAAAACAGTGTAATCCTTTTGATAATAGTAACTAACAGTAGAATTTTTAGTTAACAATAAAAAGACTTTCAGCCGGAAGCTGATATCCTATAGTAGCATAAATAAGGTTCAGCCCTACTCAGCTGGATGGAGTTTCACAAGTACAAACACTGGTAGGTCTACAGTCCTCCCCATTGTGCCTGAATATCACAATATCAATAAAATGGTCTTTGCAATACTTAGAGCAGTAAGGTGACCTTTGGATAGCACTCGTCTTAATTTTCTCTCTCTTTTTTTTTCTCTTTATTTAAATTAACATAAAATGATAATAGCCTTAAGTCTTTGTATGTACAGTTTACTCTTCTGCATTGTTCTTGGAAGTGCCAGGCCTCTGAATAAAGCCACAAAATGGCTTTTTTTTTTTTAAGATAGGTTTTATGACACAAAAAGATCAACAAGTAAAATGTAGAACAAACTCCTCCTTCTCCAGACCAATTTTTACTCGATCTGACTACTTGCAGAATGGTTTGGTGCAAGATGACTGCAGAAAGAAATGATCTTTCCAAAAAAGTGCTCTGTGGCAGCAGCAGTACTGGCCTACATTGTAGCTCAAAAACCCAAAGCTCTCTTTCTGGCCTGAAGAGTCAACGAGAGGCAGTAGTGTAAGTAGTACTGAAGTTATGCGAAGAAATATCATTCAGAAGATCAATTGGGCTTGGTCTAGGTCAAGTCCCTCCCTTTTAGACATAGGAAAGACAAAGAATTCCCTGAAATTTTTATGCACACAGAAATTATCTTTTTTTTTCAACAAAACAGGTAAGACAATCTAGCACTTTGCTGGCTCATAAGAGGGGGCGTCCCATTCGTTCCCCACCTCTCCTTGCCCCACTCCTCCTCCTCCAGTCCCACATGTGTACTCCCTCCACTTCCCTTTCACACACCCTGGGAACAGTCCAACCTCTTCCCGGGCCAAGTCTTGTCCACCGAAGTTATCCCACCATGCAGCCAGTGAGAGAACAGAATTTGGTCCCTGAAGGGTCAGGACAACTAGCTATGATCAGCTGAAGCTGCTATCTCAAGGTGCCCAGGGACTCTGAGCTTTGATAAAGCTCCTCAGCTATGAAGATGAAAATTATGACATTTTATCTTAAACAACAAAAAACTTCCATGGTTTTGTTAAATCACTATGCTGAGTTAAGCAGCAAGGAGTCACAAAAATCCAAAAGCCTGTAGAGAAACCATACAAAAAGGTACCACTACAGAAAATACACATTAAAAAGTATGTTTGTTGTACTTTCTGTGCACCTTTTTCACTCATTTTGGAAAAAGCAGGAAATGAGGAAAACAAAGGATGAAATCTCCATTAAACCAAGGCATCCTAAAACGCAGAAAATACCTTTCTCGCAAGTAATCTGTAGTTTATGAAGGTAAGTGATGTCTAACGCTGTCATACTGTATGGTACAACCATTCTTGAGTAACTGATAAGGAAAGGGATTTCTGATGGATTAGCTAGGTATGCTGTGCCTTGATAGAATGAAAAGATAAAATGATAGATTATATAATGTAGGACATAGAAAGCACTGAGTGAGAAGAATCGCTAAGAACAAGGTAATATAGAAAAGCATTTACACTTACATTGGTAGAACATAGAATTAAATTGTTATGAGCTATTTCCAATTCTTTTTTTTTTTTTTTTTAGCATTTAAAAACATTGCACATTACCTTAAACTGGTCTTTAGCATTCAATAAATGCTGTTTGTTGTTTATATCATCATTTTTGCACAAAAGAGTTCTCAGTTAGTAAATTAAAGGATTTATCTTTATTCTACATTATCAGCTCATGACATGAAGACAAAACTTTTTTTTCTTAATTCCTCTTCTTTTTTTCCAATATACCCTGGAGGTAGCCTGCATTCATGCAACACCTCTCAGGCACTGAGATCCCATCCATTTACTTGCTATAAGATTTTCTGTGATTATACACAGATCCTTCCAAAACAGCAGTGTACATTCACGGGAGGATTCTGCTCCCTACTGAAAATGCTGTGGACACATCTGTTCTCACAGCGTACTCAGTGAATCATCACAGAAGGCTTTGGAAACTGATACTAAGATATTTCAGATGACAATCAACAAAAACAAATACAAAAACAAACTGCAGAAAGGAAAGAATATATGACAAAAAAGAACTGTAGTTTAAAAAGAGTCTGGTGTTAAAAAATTGATCTAGAGATTCGCAACTAAGAACAATGAAAGTGAAAAAATAAAGAGAAAGGGAAGAAAGAGGAGGGAGCAGACATCTAAGGAGACATCTTGAATTTAAGTTTCTCAAACACAGCAAATATAAGCACAGTTCCTCTTCCTGGTCTGGGCCCTACCATATCACTCCACTTACCACATCTTTAACTATGAGTATTTATCCTGTTTGTTCTACTTTTGCTTCTTCGTCAATGATGTCTTTCCAGTATTTCCCAAACTATGGGAATAGCATTTACCAAGATAATACTAACTTTCTTTTGCTTACACTGAATGGACCTTTTCCTTCATTGATCTCTCCACAGACTTCTGTATCATAGGTCTTCCCTATTCTCTCTCTTTTCTGGGTTCCTTTGAACCTCTATTAAAATCCTTTCCCTCCATAATGAAGTATTTTTAACTTCTCATTATTTTATTAGGTTCTTTTTGGAGATTTCCGTACTACCTTTCACCTCCTTCTTGCCAATATTTTTTTAAGATCCTCTCCTATTCTTCTGCAATTTCTCTCTCAATGCCTCCATCCACAAACTCATAGGAACTTCTGCTTTGGCAGACTCTAAATGCTCTCCATCTTCTTCACGGTCCTACTTTGTCATTAACTTATCCTCCCCATCTGGCTAGTATGCTATCACAAGAGCAGCTTTTACATTCCATCCATTTTTTCTGTGTTTTCTTACACTTAATAAATTTGGTACTGATCTAGTTGCTACACACCACAATCTCAGTGTCAAACTTGAATCTTGCCTCTGTCTTTACTCATCTTCCAGGATTTTTTTTAAACTCTTCCAGTTGATAAATCCCTTCCCTGTATCTTACTTATCTCTCAATTTGACTACTAAAATTCACACTGTTTTCATTGCTAATTCTATTAGTATTGCTTTTTCCTCATTTCTGAGCACAGATATTATGATGTTCAATAATCCTAAAATGATTTGAAAAATAGATCTATCTTTCACATCATTATACAGAAGAAAATTCATATACCATACTGGTGCTGGTTTTGTTTTGCACTAAGAGGTAGCAGTTCTACAAACTCAGAAGCTAAAATGGCATATAATATACGGCAGCATACAAGAAAACGACTGCTATTTTGTCAAATAGGAACATTTATGCTGTTACTTAGTTGAAGTTACTGTTAGTTAAAAATAAGGAGAAATCTGTTACTCATAATTCTCTTGACTTTGCCAGCTAACATTATTTTTAGGAACAATCCATAAGAACTAATATTTTAATATGTCCTCAACATACTAGAGACGTATCATAGCCAAAATCCATTATTTCACTTTTAAGTTACTGAGGCAGTTGTACTCTGCTTTGGTTCATATTCAGTACTTTTTATAATGACATTTGTAGAAATTATAAAATAAACTTGATTTGATTACTTAATTTTTGTAATTGAATATTGATATCTCACTACAAAGCAGCTGCACAGGCACAATAAGAGGATAAAGTAATAGAGTAAAATGAAGTGAAATCATAAGATGAGGACATTCTATTTATTATAGTTATGAGATTTCCACAAATGTTTACCTGTATTTTAATTATAATATTGCTTCTTTTAGTACACATAGCAAGGATATACACTAATTGCCAAGAAAATTCAAGGTCTGCATTTGATTAAAAAAATATATATATAAGATCAGCTTGAAAGGTCTGTGACTTTTTGAAATAAGCTTAGATCCTGTAAATTAGGAGTTCCATTCAACAGCATCAAGCTCTATACAGGTACATATCTGTGTAGAAGCGGGAACAAATTTACCTATAATTTCATACAGATATTTTATTGAATGTCAAGCACAACACTTTTGTACAATTTTCATCTTTGTATCCAACACTATAAGCACTGTCCTAGAACTTCTCACTCATACTGGTAAGAATGTCTGCATTCACTTCCTTAGAGAACAACTAAAGGGAGACTTTGAGGAGAAAAAGAGGCTGTCCATATTCTCAATGAATGCACATATTTGTACATGCTATCTAATATAGATACATACACACACACACACACACACACACACACACACAAGTATTCAGAATTGAATTATTGCACATGAACACTCCTAAACATTTATGTTAAAAAATACTGCATATGAGTGTTGGTCATTATTATATGTTGAACCCAACAGAATGTTAACTCTTATTTTTCTAAGAATCAGTGAACGCATAGACATACAATATATGATGTTCATTAGTCTTTCTGCAGAAAGTTATCTAAAAATTATTAACAAATTCGCTTTTAACTATTTAACTACTATTAAGACCAAAGAGAACAAACTCTCAGCAAAGGCTTAACAACCATAAAACAAATTAGCTTTTCCTTCCCCCACCAAAAAAGGGAATTAGAGCTACTGTAGCATTCCTTAATTGATAGTAAATTTAAAAGGACCTCTGCATGGTTCTGTTTTGTACTCAGAGCCGACAAAGAACAAGTAAACATTTATTCACAACAAAGGAAAATGTTTCACATGAAAAGCAATTTACTGCTAGCCGAGAATGGATATATGACCGAGGCGTTCATTATTTAATTATTTAAATGATGTTAGAGCATTTTTTTCAGCTTGTGAATTTGCCAGGTCATATTAAAATGTGTATTTACCCAATGAGTGTTTTCAAAGGGAATATGGAAGTAATGAGAAGAAATCAAATAAAATCTAAGCACTAGAAAGTTATAATCAGGATACTTTTGATCACCAAAAATATCAGTTCCTTCCCTCCCTCCTCTCTTTCACATTTCTAGTTTGTTGATGAACCAACCGTGTTTGGCATAATTAACACTAAGATCTTCAGAACTCAATGACTGAAAATAATTGCTTCTCTCTTTTCTTTCCTGAGTACGCTGAAGCCCAACCTAAAGATTTAGAGCTGACTGGACAAATATAAAGGATGTCAGAAACAGTGACCGCTGACATGCCATTCAAGGCACATGGAAGAGAGTTCAGGCTTGAATGCCTCTAAACTGCTCATTGGTAAGATCAGCTATCAGTGAGACACAGTGTAAGTCAGCACAATTCACTGAGCCTGCTATGACCTTAAAATCATTGCTCCTGGGGCATGTTCATCCACCAATTAGTTTATACGCTCACTGGAAATCCATTGCTCAGTAAATGCACTGGTCTCTCATTCCACGGTGTTGATGAAGTGTGTGTGATGGCTTTCTCTTCACAACTTGACCCCTAAAGCTGACCCATCTGGAACTGAAGTATTCATGCCACTTGAGCACATCCTTAGTTATCACAGAGTTTGATATTTTCTTTAAAAACACTATTACTCAAAAAATTTTTTTCTTCTTAGTTAAAAAAGCTCTGCAGCCAATAAACTAAAGGGAATTTTTAGAGGGAAGAAATTTAGTATTTCATATTTCAAAGTTCATCTGTGAAGGATAATTAATTGATGTAAAGATGATTTCTGATAAAACTGGTGTGAAAACCATAAGCACCATTCTGCTTGGAGTACAGTTTTTAAATCCAAGAATTAATTAATCCCAGTAGATTTCTCTTGCTATGAATACCATGATTTTTTTTTTTTTTTTTAAGTAGCAAGATAACAATGATCATCACAGCATGGTAAGAGAGAAATTTTTCTCTGGAATTAAAAAAGAGGACTAACAGACATCTATTTAAATACTACATATGGTACAGTGCATTTCATCTTCTCCTTTCTGTCCTGAATTCTTTTACTTCACCCCAGCTTCCAAGTGCATTATGACCCTACTTCCACTCAAACTACAAATTAACTAACAAATATATAAATCAATAAAACTGTATGCAAATTCCTTCACTAGGCTTATTCCACAATCTAGGATTGTCTTAATTTTCATATCAGGTTCTATCAGTGCTTATTAACAATAAGAATAGTAACAGCTCCTCTAAAAAAAGCTACTGTGTTACTGTCTTCTGTATGTTCTTCAGTCAAAGTAGTTAAAAAAGAAAAGAAAAAAAAAAAAGCTTATGAATAGATTTTGTCAAAAAGTGACTGTATTGACTTTTTGGGGAAAAAATATTTCTCAGCTTTTGATGAAATTCAGAAATCATTTTGCCTTCTCTTCTTTAGAGTGGGATATTTTTTGTGGGTGGAAGTAGGAATGTCTCTTCTTTCCTTTTACATTTTCCCCTGCTTCTTTAAGCAACCAAATGGAAAGAGGAAGAAGAGAGAAATCAAATCTGTATATACAAATTATCAAATTATCGATTATCAATCTCTTCAAGCCTTTAAATAAAAATTAGTTGTCTTTCTAAAAGCTAAATGCCAAATGCATCAAAAAATATACATTTAATATAGGACTTACTGAGAGCTCAAACTTCCAAATTACTGCAGCTGAGCAAGTTACCAAACATCACGTAAGTCACGGTAACTGCACACTTCTTAGCCTGTGAAAAAGTAAAATTTGTCTGACCACAGTATCTGAGGTTATCAGGGGCTTGAAACTTAAGCCAAATTCTCTTACTAGTATAAGACAAGTGAGAATAGCCGATCATGATGGTTGTCAGTGCTTTAAGTGAAATTTTGGTCCTATGCAGACCACAGAAATGTTGCCATGAATCTAAGTCAGCCACTCCAGACTTCAACATATGAAAAACTGTATAGTTGTAAATGTAGTCCTTCACTCCACTTCCTACCAACATCATCCTAAATAAAGACTTAACGCCTCCTTGCTTTGAGATTGAGGCCAAGAATGTTTGTACTGTCTTGCTTCTGGATACTGTAAATAGTTAACAGTAATGCATTTTAAGAACAAGAATTTGTATTTTGAATATAACTTGTCATTATATCCCTTTTTTTTTCCAGAAAAAAACTTTTCAGAGGCTTTGCCCTTAAAGGGAGTGGTTGGAATCCTCTCAAGTAACTTTCCAACTATAAATCACATTGTGGTTTACTTCAGAAGAACTGCAACACATTGTGTAGTTACTCATGAGACCCAGGTCTTATGTCACTTTATCACAATAGATATGAAGGGTAAGATACATGATCACTGGGAGAAAACATTGCACCACAGAAAATACTCAGAATCCTGCAATGTACCATAACCTCACTGGTATGAGTCAACAACAATCACAGTGGCTTGATTCAGTGAACTACTTAAATAACGCAGTAACACCATATAGAGAAGATCCATTCTTTCCTTTGCCCCAACCCTTCTCCTGACCAGGTGCTCCTGTAAGAGACACACTCTGCTCAAGCAAGCTGCTACATGTTGGGCATCTTCTTTAGGTAATTTCTTCAACTTGGAGAAAACTAATCCATCAGGAAAAATGCCTAGTTTTCTACGGTGTTTGTAAGCTGCATCAACTGACAAAGCAACATCAAAGACAGTACAAGAGAGAAAAGCTGACTGTGCTGCTGGAAACAGGAAAAGGACCACGGAAAAAGGATGAGCAGAAGAGGTGAACAGCCTAAGCGCCTTTGGCAACAGCATGCAATTGAATGAGTTCAGCTTGTTCATAAAAGTATAGCCTAAAAAAAATGGCCTAGATTAGTTCCTTTTTTTTCCAGAAAGTAGAGGTCTCATAACGATAGCCTCTTAAAGATGGAATCGAGATGATTCTGAAAAAGAAGAAAACCACTGATCCACAAAGAAAAAGTAGCCAAAATACTCTGAACTAATAAACTGCATAAGAAAAGAATAAATGTCATGATGTAGGCACAATCAAGTAATTTATACTTCATTGGTAAGTGTAAGAGTACTTTTGTGCAGAAAAAGCTCCTTAAAAAAAAAGAGAGAGAGAGAGAGAGTTTGGGATTATTTGGTGGAGTTTCAGTTTTTTGTAAACAGCAAAACTGACAATAGTAATTTATAATTAAAGCAGTAAACATATATCTAAAGAACAAGTAATGGCACAAGCTGCATCTCACTCAAAACTTTCAGTTCCAAGTTATCTCTGTATCTACTGAATTTTTCAACATTAAGGATGGAGTTTCGTAGCTTTACTTGTACCTAATTTGAGCTAGCCGTGGCCTTCTCTTAAAACAGGGTAGACCTATTCTTTCCCTCTCCTGGCATATTTCACCATTTCCCTTGCAATTGCACAGTGAGTTGGATCAGTGAGCTGATCCAGGTGAAAACTAACTCTACCAAAACAACAGTCACATTAGCCACATGATCTGGCACTAACTATGTAGTCTCATAATTACTGTATCTGACACAAAGATTAAAGTGAAGTCATAAAACTGGGGAGGGTAGAAAGGCAACCGTCTGATTCAGTGGCAGTCTAGAGCCACATGAGATTTAGCATATAATGAACTTCTCTTACACATCTCTCTATATACTTATATGCTATAGGATGTAAATTTAGTACTTAAGGTTTATTTCCATTTTCCAGCTATTTTAGGTCATACTGCTTTTTTGTTAGTTTTCTTTTCTGTTCTCCACCTCCTGGTGTCTTTCATGGGCATGTGATTTCTTGTCTTTAGTCCCTGTTGATAGGTGATTGTCAAAAGCTGATGCCCGGTATATACTGAAGAATCATTTCTCTTAAAATTAGCTTCTTCTATTGTTAAAGAACCATGCAGCACAAATGCTTCATTTCAAGCTTGCGCAAGTTTTATCCTGAAAACTATGTGCTTCATTGTCCCAGAGAAATAGAGCTGTCTTTGGTTGTTACGAACAAGGGCAGGCTCAGAACCACTGACACTTGACCCAGTGCAGATCTTGCAGTTTAACAGGTTGACAAATGGGAAAACAATTTGTGAAAATAAACGTCAAAATGGCATCTGTTTCAGCAGGTTTAAAATTCTAACCAAACTTTAATTATTACAAGTATTTAATCAGATTTTCTTACTGAGAGTCAGTTAATATTGTTTTAAAGGTGATATAATTTTTCATACTATAAACAAATAATTTTTTGGAATCATTCTTCTGAAGGAACATGGTAATACTACTTTGGGGATACTTTAAATCTTTTATTCTCCAATAATAAATAAAAAGAGGAGGGAAAGGCTGAAATGATATAGTTTTAAAAGAGCTTTGATGCTCCCGGTTCATATTAGCCTACGTATATACAAAGTTTTAGATATATATGACAGGAAAGTAAGATTAGATGCTCCATCAAATAATTCATGAATGATTGTCCTCAAATGCGGCAGATATTGTCCAGTTCTATACCAATACAGTCTTTAAGATTACCAAAATACTAAGCATTGGACTTCAGTTCTGGCAAGGTATCATACTATCCTATCCTATCAAATCAAATCATACTATCCCATGTTAGCTTAAACATCGTTTCTTTCTTTTAAACTTGTGTATGTAATTCTATTGTGTAATACAAAATTCACAAAGTAATAATTCTGTTGTCATTTGCATAATCTGTGCAGTTATACCAGAGATTAGCCACTATAAAACTGCTTCATGGCAAATTCATTCTATGAATCTAAGACAATATTAACTGGAAAACAAATATAGGCTCTAGGAACTAGAATGAACTGAAAGCTAGCAAGTTTCGTTGTTCACTGTCACAGCCAGCCTGCTCTGCATGAACAACCTTTTATTCTTATCTGACCTCATTGTGAACGTGATGTCTTTCAAGTGTGGTGACTAAACCTGTTAAACTACAAATCAAGAGATGTACAGAATTGTTATAGAAGTAATAAAGAGCAGTTTAATGTAAAACCTACAATTAAATTCCCAAACTAAGAACCTCGCTCCAGGAAAATGTTAAATTGCTCTTCTTCAATACTGCTGATTTACATAATCGGAAAGAGACAGCACCTACATGCTTATACATATGCTATCATTTTAAGTGTTTCCTTCTCATATTCAGTTTATCATATTCAGTTTATGCAAAAGTACTGAAAATCAATATGTTGTAGTATCAAACCTGCACATTTTAAAGATTCCCTTAGGTTACAGTTATTAATGTTGCACAATTTTACATTAGATAAATGCAAATTTAAAAGGGTTACAGTCTACATCCATATAACCCATCCGGTCTTCCAATCCAGAGTTTAATAGACGCATTAGCTCTGGGAGAACATCTGGAGCCTTAAGAAATGTCAGTAGGGTTAGCTTCACAAGAAAATTTCTGGGTAAGATTTCATATTTTCTACTCTAACAAAGAATTCTAGGTAATTCCAGATCTAGTCACTAAGAAAAGAAATGCAACATAACGAAACACTTCATAAAAAATCTCACATCGTAAGTCAATAACAAGCAAAAAGAATCAGTGCTAAGCAAAAACCTACTAAACAGATCTTCAGAAGACAGTTGTTAATTACAGCAGGCTGACTTCTTTCCTACCCCAACATAGACCTTCCAGAGTGCATCTCCCCAAGTATCAAACCTTCTCCATCTCCAGTGCATGGTCCTGGGATGGAAAGTCATCAAACAAGCCCAGGTCTAGAGAAGGGCTAATATTCTTGCACCCTGCAGGTCTGACTGGGTTCAACATGTGTCTTCATGATTTGGTGCTAGACTTCAGTGAACAGAACAGACTCACCAAACATCCTCCCAAGATCATAGTCTTATTTGAACTTCACAACAAGAATAAAAAAGTTGGAATAGCCCAGCACATACATTCTTTGAGGCAGGGATGTATTTGTTCTAGCACTCAGTACAGTAAGGTCTTCAGCCATGCCTATGGTTCTGCAGCAATAAAAGTGAAGAATGACAACTACTCCAGATTCATGAGTTTACCATCCCTCAGTGACAGAAAAGAGACTCAAGTTCTCTAGACAGTCCTGCTCAATGTCTCTGTGAATCTCAATCTGAACAATGCTCTTTCCTGGAAAAAAAGGAAACATCACTTTTATTCAATGAGTTCCCTGACAGATCTTTAGATTCACAATCTTGGTCCTACATGTGAATTTTTGCAATTCAACTAAAACTTGTAGATACAGCCTTCATAAACAACAGCTCAAACATTGTCCCTAAAGTGCTGTTTGTTCACTGACTCCTAAATAAATGAAACCAATAGTCATAAAATTAGTGTTCTAGTATGCAAATCGAGACAAAATATTAACAAATTATTATAGAGCAGCTCACATTCCTCATACTGCAAAACAGCAAAGGAAGGTATGAAAATAGTCTAACAAGTCAGATAAGTTGACAAAGCAAAAAAAGGCATTCATTTAGTGCATTTTCCAAAGATATATGAGAGATTGGGAAGGGAGGGTTCTGCCCTGTTTCATCTGAGCTTTTTACAAATTGCCCACTAAAAGCTTGTCAGCTAAGGAATTTGTCCAGAATAACTGCAGTTATTTCATACTAGCTCCCTGCATAGATACATTTACCAACTACTAAGCATTTTTATCATACATTAACTTAATTCCAAACTGATTTTCTTAGAGAAAAAGGTCAAGAGAAGAAATTATTGTAGAATGATCGTTGCATTTTTAATTCTGCAACAGCAGACTCAAAGAAACAAGATCTAAACTTCTTAGGGAACAAACAAGTACCAGAGATGACAAAAGAAATGAAGTGGGCTCAAATATTTTGGTGGTAGTCAGCCCTACTGTTAAAATTAACTCTCAGATCAAACTGCAGGGACTATGGTTTTGAAGTGATGCTTTAAGCAGAATCATTAAGTGCTATCTGACTAAAAAAAGAGTACAAGCTGAAATGACAGACTTGAGAAGCCTAAATTAGCTCATGCTTCTTAGAAGAAAGATGCTACTTACCAGAGGTATGATTCCTCCAGAACTACCCAAGAACAGTGAATACATGGCAGTAGTAGTCTGTGACATATCTAACTGACTTTACTAGCCTAGAAAATACCTTCACAGAATACAGAGTACCTTCACACTCTTCTTAAAACACTGCAAAGGCATCTATTTTTTTTTGTCTCCAAAAGCAAAAAACTTTTGCTTTGTGCCGCCACCCCTTCTCTCGGAGGGAAAGGAACTCCATTTGCTGTTGCTGCAGCTGGTACCAGAGGCAGAACTCCAAGGTTGCCCCTGACAGTGTGGGAGCACACAAGACTGCTTCCACCAACAACCACTTAGGTAGAAGATGGTTCATACAGAAGAGGAGATGGCACCTGGAGAAGACACGAATGCCTCAGAGCCTGAAAGCTTTTGGTTTTATTTTCTTCTTAAATTCTAAAAATCTCAGTAAGTCAGGCACAACACATGAATCCATAGACAAATATCCATAGACTTTACTAGAGATCAAAGAACAATTCATTCCATTAATAATATTTTCATTATTTCATATTTCTTCTATACACATCCCCTTTCATTTTGACCATGTAAAATTCATGTCTTTCCTTCTGTCTTAAAATATAACATATACAGCTATGTTGAACCAACAACTTCTCTGAAACTACAATGAAAAAAGTGTATGCTGATATGTATGAAATCATAAATGTTTAAGTCCAACAATAAAATTTTATAAAACTCTCAACCTGGACCAGAACATCCTTTTAATCTACAGTGACACTATGACATTGAATTATGTGCAGTACTGCACCCACATCAGTGGGAAATATTTAATATCATAATAGTGCTTAAAATATCATAAGCTATAGTCCTAGTTTTAAAATATTCTAAGACAAAAATACAGCAAATAATTGAAATATTAAAAGTCCCTTGAAGGGGGACTTTTTAAGGACATTCTTAGAAGATTAGCTCTTCTAAAGACATTTTAGCTTTAAAAATATTAAGTGGTTTCATTAATGAATCCTTGAGTTACAGAAAAATAAAAAACAAATTTTAGTATTTCTAATAACAAAATTATAATCTACAGATATTAAAAAGAATAAGATGTGCTTTATGTAAAGAAGATACAGACACACTAAGATAAAGCTAATATTTCCAAGTGCATTTATTCCTAGACCCAGGTTAATTTCACTGAGATCTTGAATGACCACCTAGCATTTGCTCCAACACTAAATTTATAAATACTGCTGTCACATTTCAGGAGATGTATATGATCTTTTGGCCGACACTTTGTAAGATAATTACAATTTTTCTTCTATGATTTCGGTCCTGTCAACTTATTTGAATATTCTTAAATAAATGTACAATTTCCCCTCCATTCCAAAACCTGAGTTTTCCTGTATTCCAGCCCTCAAATAAAAGCTTATATGGTAAATCTCATTTAAGGATAAAAAATAGTGAACTCTATATAAATGTAGTTTTGCTATATCTCTTTTGCAAAACATGCAAGGTTTTGCTTTGAGTCTGGAAATAGAACTGAAAAATTGTTCCTTTCTATCCAACAAAACATTTTTTTTTGTTTTTAGAGTTGTATCTGCTTACTTTAGTGATAAAGCCTTTTTTATTCCTGTTATTTTGCTGATATAAAAATCAACGAAACATAGTTTTAAAAGTCTATTTCTTTTTGAGTAACAACATCACTAATTATTAATTTCTAAATTTGTTCTCTTTAAAGAAGCCCCCATAACTCGATGAGTTATGCAGTCTCATCAAGTTGCATAACTATTGCTGAATGCTACCAGGCTTCATGGCTACTAGCAAAGGTATAACAGTGTTAGAGAATACATAAATGGGTTTCCTTTTTAATAGACTTCATACTAGGAAGACAGAAAAACCCAACTTCTAACAGATATTAAAAATAACATTCAATTCTGACTGGACATTGGCCAGTACAGTTCTAAAAGCAGTCACTAGAAAATACCAAATAATTATGAATTCACTACAAGCAAAAGATTTTCAGATTTTTCAGACACACAGGTGCAACACCCCATCCTGAAGCTTATATTCTCATCAATTGTTTTCCTATTCTCCATGTTCAATCAGCTGTAAAATCATTTCATATAAACAATATGAAAGCCTCAGCCAGCCTCAGCTTTCAGAAACAAGAGGTCTACAGCTGTGAAGTGGTAACTGCTACTGCCAGAATGTGTCTCAGGATGACCAACATACTTCAACAAGGATGGGAGTTAGAATACACTAGGCTCACTTTATTACATTCCGCTCTTAAAATGCATCAAAGAACAACATAATTTCTAAGCAGTGAATTATTGCAACTGAGCTGCAGTTAAGGATAAGAAATGCTGCTAAGTTTTGCATAACGCTCTCCATTACAAGAAAACACTGCTTTTCCATTCTTCTAAAAATGCCATTTAAGGTTTTCGACAGTTTTACTAAACCTAGGCTGCAAGTGCCATGCTTGAATCTATTTTTTTGGATGTATGCCCAACAATAAATGATCCACAATGATCTGAGGACAGCACTCTCATCCAAGAACTTAATCAGATTAATGATGTATTTGTTTTATAAAAAATGAATAACATTAATCTTGAGAATACCTAATTTACATGTTAAATGGTTGAAGGGGACTAAAAATACTAGTGGTTTTATAAAAGTAAGATTACAAAATTGACTATTGTCTTGAAAATCTGTTAGTAAATTGCAGAGATGCAAAATAAGTGTTCATTGGCAATGTTTATGTAAATTCATGAGGCAATGTTTAGTTGTTCCACAGACTTAATGATGTTTACATTTGCAAAAAATTATTAAGAACAATGTTGATATCATAACATAACAATGGCACTAACACCAACATTCCTATAGAACTTTGCAGTTCATTTGACCTAGAAAATACAATTAATATCTTTTTAAAATTTTCGTGTATACTTGAGAATGTTCAAGGGGCTGCTGAGAAGGAGAGATACAAAAGTAGCAAGGAAACTGTTTGCACTGGCTTTAGTTTCGTATTATGTAAGCAGATGAATCTAATGGAACAAGATAAATCACACAAAACTGGCAGACTTCACATAGTTAAGAAGAAAAAAAATGATAGTATTCTTCATTAATCTCTTCCATTTACAGACACTTGGAGTTTTTTTCTATGAATTTCACAATTTCACAAAAATATTACAATTATTAACCAGATTTTTCCAGAAACAGAAAAATAGTTCCCATTAGAATAGTCTACAAATAAGTGAGTTACTTCTGTAAATTACAAGAGAATGTGATTAATTAGCACAGAATATAATATTTTATTTTGTGACATCAAGATTAAGTAACTCTTCAAACCTATACTGGTACAGTCAGTTCATTTCCAAATCCCAAAGGATTAAGTTCTGCACATTCAGAAAAACAGCGAGCAGTAGATGGAACAGCAAAGATCAGGTTGGCATTTGCCATCTGGCACGGTAAATCTAGCATCTACCCTCATAAAATAATTAAATATTATGCTCAATTCCACAGACATTATTCAAGAGAAAATCCTGCTGCCTTCACCCTAGAAATACTTCCATTAGATGTAACAGATTTTTACCTGGGGAAATAAAGAGTTGTGATGAAGCAAGTGGGTCCATAAACATACACGTTACTCAGGACATTTCTGGAAACACTCCTAGGCTAAGAAAAGTAGACACAGTAGATACGCACTGCAACCCAGTCTGAAATATCAAGCAGTAGTTTTTAAACAGACTCTGTTAGTAAGGCAAGAACTCCAAACTTTATCTCCATATTGGTATCAGCACCACTCACAATGATTTAACAGCCCTGTTGAAGGTATTAGAATATGAGTGTTTCAGAGTATCACCTTCCACAGCAGGACCTCAAGGAGCAGAGATAACAATAAAACCAGCCTTCCCTCCTTCATTGTATGGGAGGAAGATATTCACAGGTGAAGATGCAAGTAAAATAGTCTCCCAATGTTTCATCATATTTTCAAATCCAGAAGAAGAAAAGGGGATGAAAACTGAGTTTCTCCAGAAAGGCTGATGGGGTTGGAGAAGTAAGGAGGGGATAGTAGTAGGAGGAGTAAGATAGTAGTTCATATGAAGATTTCATCAAACTTGCTTCCCCACTGACTGTACAAAATTCGAATTGTTTGGCACTTCAATCAAAAATCCAGACCTACAACTGAGTAGTATAGGAACAGAAATTGCTGGCAGACTTGTATCAACAGAGCCCAGCAGTTGGCTCTATTTCAGCTCCTATCTAATCCTTACATTATTCTGTGCTCATCACCACAGTACATGAATTTCCAATAATGCAATTTTATACGTAAAAAAACAAAGCCCACAGCAAAATACTTGCAACTCAGGAAATCTACAATTAATATTCCAACACAGACTCATCTGTGTTCCAATACCCTCCACCATTCTTCATCCACTAGTGGGTTCATCCTAGTTGTATTTTTGATATAGGCCACAATCTGACATTAATCCATATGATCTGACCAATAAATCAACAGCCTACACAAACAGGACACAGACTTCAAACTCCCCCATTTCACCTTAGTTTCCATGTGTCAGAGTAACATTTGTGTATGTTTGGCAGTGATGGGTTTGTCATTAGGCACTGTCAGCCTACTAAACTTTTTTATTGTAATATTATAAAACTTGTGTTTTCTGACTTAATACCAGTTGGTATTTCTGACTTAATAGCTATCTCTGGCTGTTTTATCTAGATTTTCATTTCTCTCTGCAACAGATATGAAAAATTAATCAAACTAGTGCTATAAATCACGATGACCTCAGAATGACTGGCTGAACGCAAGTGCAACTGCCCACACAGCTATTCTGTAACATTCATACAGGAAAAACATGGCCATTAAAAATTGGAACAAGAAAAAGTCTTCCCAGTTGATATTTTTCAAACATGATTGTGCCAATTTTGTCATGGCCCTTCAAAACAGCTAACACTAAAATTAAGGTGACCTTATACAACTTTGGCTTCTGCTGCACCGCTACATAGGTAATATCTTAGTAGATTCAGTCGCTCTGTAAGTGTTGTAAAACCTATTATGCCTCCTGTACAGGACTACTTCATGTATTGGGCCTCGCTTGCACGGGTTTGGTAGCAGCGAGCTACAGAAGTGCCCTGCAGGAGGCCATGAATTGCCCTATGCGAAGCACGTCTGGGTCCAGCCAGCTCCAATACAGGTGGGTGCACCCCATCGCACCCCAAGACTGCAGCCAATAAAAGGAGCCCACAGCATCTATGCTCAGACATATTTAAGAAAGAGTGGCAGCTGCTGGGGAAGGAGAAGTGGATGAGACATGAAAGGAGACATTGTTGGGGATACAGTTGGAGACATGATCTTGGAAGGAGGTGCTCCATGCCAGAGGAGGTACATCCCCTGAAGGGACTGTGGCCCATGGGTAAGCCATGTCAGAGCAGATATACTCCCATAGTAGTAGACATTTTTATGAAAACTATTAAAACTTTACTTGCAAATTGAGATGAAGGACATACACATCATGTCCAGAAAGCAGCAGTAAATATGCTTCTCTTTTTGTCGATATGGTCTTAATATGGTTCACTGATTTAGTTGTACATATTAATTGGACTCCAGTGAACAGGACTGAACCCAAAATATTAACTCATTATAATAGGTAAGTATTCTGCTTCATTTTGATAGCAATGTGAACTATGCCTGAGGATACGCATCCATGTTTCTAACTTCAATTTTCAGAAAAAACTAACAATATTCTAAAGATACAATCATTCATATCCAATGTTCTTTTTTGTTTTCTATGTATGACTGTCATTAAAGCAATAAAGAGCATCTATTTTACCCATTATTTTGATTGGATTAGTAATAAGTAGTGCCTTCTTTTTAGCAAATAAATATTTGCTAGAAATTTTGAAAAGAAAAAAAATATCCATTTTCTTCGTGGTAGGTTCACGCCATTTTACAACACTCTAGTACCAGGCTTTAGGGTGTTGTTCAGATTATCCATAACTTGAATAGAAATTCATTCTTTTTCTTTGCTGAATGAATGCCACTATTTAGCTGTGGGTTATAAGTACAGTTATGTTTCTAAGAATTTTATTTCTGTCTGTAACAACTCAGGAGTAGAAATATTACTTATGTTCCATTTCATAGTTCTGAAAGTGTTTTGACCCCACATAGAAATCTGAAGACCCTTTCTGAATAGGGCCTCCTATTCACATAATGATTTTTTTCTATATTATTTTATTAATGTAAACACACTTCACCGAGTGAAAGCAGGTCTTACATAACATACAAGAGGCATCTTACTATATTGTGAAAACATTAAATAGAGCCTTTTGACTATGAAACTTTTTTTTCCACATAAGTGGATACAAACTACACAATGAAAAACATCATTTTTTAAAATGACCTTCTGGTGATATTTAAATAAAAAATATTACACAAGTATTTTCAGATCTAGGTACAATAGCCATAAAAACAGTCTTAACTACCACAGCAGTGAAACAGATTATCATGTTTCATATGACTTAAGAGTTTGGCAGCCGTAGCTTTTTTTTTTTTTTTTCTTTTTTTTTTTTTTTTTATTATTTGGATGAGTGTTCACTTACAGTTAAGTCTTGAGCTAATACTTTGTCATGAAAGTGAGCTCTGTCATCTTACTATCACTAGAATGCATTTGTGCCTTCAGCACCTCTGTTACCTCCAGCAGCCACAGAAGAGCATGAACTTGGTGGCAGCAGTTCACAGTACCTTGGGACAACTTTTGCAAAACAAAGTATTTTTCAGCAATCAGCCAGCTGATTAAATGACTAAGTAAGAAGCAGCATTTTAGGTAGTTTTCAGTTAGTCTGCTAAGTTTTTAGTATCCATTTTCCCAGGCCTTCAACAGTGGCATCCTCCTTCCATGTTGCTCACATCTAAGTTCACTACTTCACCCTGAAGTTGCAACGACCTCACTTGAGCTTCGCCTATCTCCACCCAGCTAATGACAGGATACAGAGGGAAATTTCTTTGATTTAAGAGCTGTTAACATTCTGCTCTCCATTTTGTCTCCAAAATAGTTTGTATCACAGAATGATAGTTTAGCCACACCAATATACACCATTCTTAAGAATAAAATAACTTTGCACTTGGAAATTGAATGTATCATTGAAAAAATGACAGCTTCCTTAAGAGTATCACTGAAATTCACTAATTGCCACCAAATGGCAAGATTTTCCTCCTATCTTTAGTTGGACAATCCCACCTTCCCCCTTATCCTGGCTTTTCAGAAGGGGCTCCCTGAACAGCCTCACTATGGGATGAGACAAGCACAGGTACTAATGAGGGTGAGAGCATGAAACATTCAGCTAAGAAAGGGTAGCAAAAGCCTGTAAATTAGTGCTGGTGCTGCAAGTATTAGTTGTGTCACTCCACTTGCTGTGAACTTAGTCCTGCCTCTTTGGTACTCTTCTATTGCTGCTCGCGTTTGCTTACACCCTTAGCCTGCTGATGGGACACAACGGAAATGAGAGTCTAGGGGGAAGGACTGGGAAAGGCAGTCTTTACCTTTAGTAGCAGAGCCAATTTAAACAGGATTAAAACATTTGTGAAACCAGACTCAAACTACCATGGAGTCTCCTCCTTTCTCCCATCATTATTCTGAACCTGTGATGCTGAGGCCTACAAAGCCAGGCACATTAATAAGCCATGTCCTACATGTTTATTCTCAGGACAGAAATGAAAGCCTGGAAAAGGGAGAGGAAAGAGAGAAGCGCTATGTACAGTAAGATGACTTTTATTTGAACATTATGGGAAGTAAAGAAGTACACTCAGACAAAAAAGTGCTTAAATGTTGAAAGTGAAGATACTGATAAACTCAATATTTTCAAAACTACCTGTAGGACAACAACAGAGGACTTTCTAAACATAAATAGTTTAGGACTGTTTGCCATTTTTAAATAATGAGATACACTGCATACACATTTATAGAGAAATAGAAGTCTGTTCACAACTAGTATGTTAACTAAAAATTCCCCTTTGAAGAACACACTTAAATATTTTAATATTTTCTTTTTAATCCAAAAGGGAACAATATACTTACTCTGACCAAACATGTTATTGTCAATTAGAGAAGCATGCTAAATATTTTTCTAAGGCGAATATTTTGTGTTTTGATTCATTTATGAACTACAGCATTATTTTAAATTGATAATCAGAATGTGCAAGTGATTTAAGCAGAAACTTTGAAAAAGTAACCCTTAAAATACACTAGTGCATAAAATAACAATCCTATTAATTGAAGCATCATTTAAAAGTGTCAATGGCACTTACAGCACTAGTTGCAAACTTCTACTTATTTAACATTACAATATTCATTTCTTGTTCTAATCTCATCTAACTTACCCTCCTTGTTTCTGGATATGCTACATTTGCCACCCAATGAGGTTTTTTTTCCCACTAGTCATTCACTTTTAACAGTTAAAACCAAATTATTTGAGGGGAATAATCTCCCTGTAAATCCAACACGGAATAAAGAGCTCTTATTTATCGAGCATTTTGTGCCTTGAATTGAAGCATTATTGCAAAGAGCGAGCAATAAACAAAAACACCTCAGGGGCCTGGGAGGAGCAATGTAACCAATTACATTTAATTAAATCAAAGGATGGGAGCCCTAGGGTTGAATGAGCTGAAGAACAAATTTGCATTAACACCTAGCAGCCAAACAAGTAGTTCTTGGTTTAGTCTGCAACTACAATTGTTGCCATCTATTCTCTGCACTGAAGGGGGGCCATTAGCTAAATTCTTAGGAATTGTTTGTCCACTGATGAGGGGCTGCCTTCTCAACATTTCACTTTGTCACACATGACAATTGCCTACTAAAATAAACAGCTCCTTCTGAAACCTAACAAACAAACATTGGTACATGACTCACAAGTTTGCAATTCTGTGACACTTTTGTTCCGGGTCAACAAAGAGAACAATGCCAGGGCTCACACCTGAGAAAAGCGGGGACCCGAAAGCCATCTTTGGAGGGAAGGGGGTAGGCAAACTGGGAAGAATTCAAGTTAATCTGACCACAGTGACTTCTATAAATTGAAACACACAGGATAATGATTACCTAGAGCACTTTAAGAATGGATGCAAACATAGAGCTTTTGGTATAATGAGAAGACTTCCTAACGCCAAACTAATTACTAGTGCAATGCATCTCAAGCATTCCTCTGCGTGGGTTGGAGGCAGGGGGAGGACAGGACAGAATATGGAAGTTTGAGAAGAGCAGAAAACGGAAATGGATAAAGAGAAGTATGAAAATGATAGAGAAACTAGCAGTAATGAAAAGCAGAAACGTAAAGAGTTCACAAGTCTGAATTTTCCAAACCATGATTCTGTGGGGGAAACGGGTAGAAAAAGACTACATACGTTTAAGCAGTTATAAAATATTCTGTCTTGAATATTCATTACATGTTCATACTAAAAGAGACTTTACACGTAAAAGGAGTGATTTTTGAAGGTATCCGAGGCATTTGGTAGAGTACCAATGCCCAGAATTCCCATTGTTATAAAGATATATTTTCGTGGACTTGTAAATATAATAATTTCAAATACAGATTTAAATTTATTGTCTCATACACTGTCCCAGATGCAAAGTATACCTTAATCTACATCCCCCAAAAGCATAAGTTAGTTTATCCATTTTAGGTTATACAACAAATGAAAAGGAATGTAATGGTTTCAAAACACTTTATCCTAAACCTTAAGCTAAAATGGGGAATTATTAAAATAATTTTTTAGGCAATCAGTGTTCATTGTGCCTTAAAACTGCAACAGCCAAGATTCTCATTTTGAAAAATACCAAACATTTTCGTAGCTCTTGTTCCTTGAATATTAAGATGGGGAGTAAAGAGAACAATCAAAGATTTTTGTAGAGGTCTACATGCTCTGATCTTAGTCTTTTCAGGAAGTTGACAGTTCCCATCTTGACCTAATAATTTTCTTGCTTTGGAAGAAATTAAACTGGGGTTCTACTCTGCAAAGTGACTAAATCAAAATATAATTTCATTCTTACCACAAAAACTTGCTGCCTGTATTTACTCATAGCTACATTTGCTTCTCATAATGACAAATAAAAACATGTTTTTACTGCCTTTTTATACACTGTTAGACCTGAAAAGCTAACAGAGATCTAAATAGCTTGCTTTCAAGGAGATGAGAATTCAGCTAAAGTTTTCATCTTGTTAACTGAGGGAGTACCAGGCTAAAGTAAATCAGAAAACAGAGTATTCCAGAAGGAGCATCTATTCAAGATGGGCTTGCAGTTTAAACCTAATCAAGTCTAACCAATTGAACAAATGAAGTGGTTCCTCCCTCTTCTGGACATATACTACCACCTTCTTTGTGTTAGATCTCAGGAGAAAATGAGGCTCTTTCAAGTGTTAGATCTGTTTGTTAACCTCACCAAAAAGAAAAAACTTTTTCCATTAGATCAACTAGGTGATCCACCTAATTCAATGGCATCAAAATTATTAGAGCCGGGAAAAAAAAGGAAAGCAGTAGGAGTACATGATTGAGCACAGGGAATGAAACAACGGATGAAACAGGACTACCTCCTCAGCAGCAGCTAGCTGCTAGGTCAACACATGGTATGGTCAAACAATACCAGTAAGTATCTAGTTTATCATTTACAAACACTTTAACTTAAGCATGTTTCTCAACAGATCAGAGGTCAATTACCTCAAAGCAAAAGATACTTTAGTAGGCAAACACTAATATGTCAGGGAGGTTGTTTTTCCTGTTTTGAGAGTATGCTTAGCTAACAGATTTTAAAATGATGTCCAAGACAAAGCACCCACCCTATTTTCACAAGTATAGTGCTAAACTGAACTAATCTACACCTGCTTAAAAATATTCTTCCTCAAAAATAAGTATGTTCCTGCACCTTTACAGGTAAGCTGCTCCTGATGTTAATGCCCTCTCCTTCTCAAGGTAGCTCAAGGTGGCTACAGAGCCGGTACATTCCCAACCTTTTGCCATCAGCCTTGCTACGACGGTAGCCAAACTAAGAAGAAGGAAGACTAAGAATTATTATGGAAAAGCAAGTAGACTGTGGGAAGGTAAAAGCATGGGGGAAAAGAAAGTGGGAGCTCTTGAATAAAACCTTCTAGATCATATCCTACTTATATCTACCAGTAGGTTTAAAACAAAAAACACATGAAAATAGTTGTATTTTAAAGCCTACGGTTGGCACATCAATGAGAATGAATATGGCCACATTTGAGGAGAGACACTCAAGAAGAAAAAAATAAGTTTCACCAGTAAATTCTCTAACTATGTCAACTTTATTTATAAACGAGACCATGCCTTACTGAGAACTTGTAAAGTGACCAACCACTCCTGGTGTTTAAGAAATTTCCTATGCAACCTACTGCAGTCATCTACTACCGCTGTGTTGTATCTTGGGATTTATCCACACATGGAAAAAATACTGCAAAATGAAGTCTCCATACACACAAACCACAGTGAATACATGTTTTCTGGTTGACTGCACAGTACTGCTTTTGCTCAAGTAAGAAATTTTCTGGCATGTGAGGTAAGTCAGAAGAACAGGAGAACCATAACAACAGTAAGTCTGCAGAAAGAGTGAAAGGACTAACAGACTACTAAGAAGTATAGGGAACATATGCAACTAAGTGTCACAGATGACAGAAAGAAAGATTTTTACAAAGGTACTCAGAAGTGACAAGGTAAGTGTTTGCAGTCCAGGAGGCCACAGACTCCCAGTGCGAGTCCTTGCTGGACTGAGAAAGAGTACTGGAAGAAGGATCCACTTTGCAAGCATATAGCAGACAGTGGAGAGAATCATCCATGGAACAATTTATTTTACTCTCTATCTTGCAGAAGGATTATCTCTTTCTAGTTTATGTCCCAGCCAACATATCTAGAAGATCAACGCCTTTTGGTGCATTTGATGTGGTTACTTTAGGGGAACAGTGCAAGCAGATCCACCAAAAAATGTCAGACTATTCCCTCGAAAAGGAGAGTCACACAAGTGTAACTAAAGCAGAATAGTTAAAACTGACAATTTCCTGACATAAAGACTTCTGTGCTTCTCCCCCACACAGGTCTGCTCAGAAAAAAAGACAGTGGTTAAAGAAACTGCAACAGGTTGCCCAGAGAGGTTGTGGAGTCTCCTTCTCTGGAGATATTCAAAACTCGCCTGGATGCTGGGATTGGACTAGATGATCTCCAGAGGTCCCTTCCAAACTTAACCATTCTGTGATTCTGTGATTAAGCTCTCACTCTTCACAGATTCCCTATACAGGAGTAAAAGTGACAGACTCTTCTAGACCAAACGAATGATATCAGAACAGCAAAACTGATAGAAATGCAGCAGAAAAACTATGACAACTGGCTGCAAGTATAACAAGTGATAGAATAAAGGAAGAACTGATATAATTTATGATCTGCATTAAAATGCTAGAATAAACCTTAATTATGACACACCAGACAGAAGAATGTACCTCCATCATTATTCTGCCATATCAGCCACACAAGAGTAAGTCCTTACAGGGGTCAAACCAATGTTGGAATTGCTCCATGAATTCACAGCACAGAGCATACACACATCAACTTGTTTTCTAAATACTTACTTTCTCACAAGATCTAAGAGGAACCACACTGTGGAATAATATTCCAGATGTTCACAGTGATTAATTTACCTGCTGATGAGCTGTACTAATTCAAACTGTATCCTAAACCCTACATGTTACCAGCACAACTGCACATAAATTAAAGGATGTGCATTAGTCCAGACTCAAGCTAGAAAGAGGTAAAGTCAAAGCTGTTTCCAACTATTTCTAACTAATCCTCAGGATCTAGTCTAAAATGCTTCCTGAAACAGACAAATACATGTTAAATTTGAAGCATGCACTTGCAGGTTGAGATTAGTTTTGTGACTTTAAGTCTCATTTTCCTCCCACTTTCCTCCTTTGAGCATATATTACTTGTTTTAATGTGCTTTAACACACTAAAATGTGTTAAAAATACTTTCTCGCAAAAGCATACAATAGTGGGTGGGGAGAATATGGCTTTTTCCTTCTGTTTTTTAAGTCAATGTATTTCTCAATTCCAATTACATAATATTCTGTGCTTTCCCTCTCTAAACCTCATCCATTCTATAATACTTTCAAATCTGCTTTGCTCAAATATTCTTGAAAAACAATAATTTCAATCTGAATTCATTATGTCCTTTTTGATATGCTTCTGTCCATCTCAGTGAAAAACTGAAATACGCTGCCTAATTACATGTTTGCTTTTATCATTCCAATTAATTGATATCTGTGTTCCTTAAACAAGATTCACAGAAAGGCATTTTACACAAGGCGGGAGCCAATAATCTGGAATTCTACTGTGCAATATATAGGTGGAATGTGTAACTTTAAAATTTTCCACACCAAACTGCTCTGAACTTTTATTCAGCTGTATCTAACAGTACATATTTGATGTTACACTCTTAATGTGTTTAAACCTGAAGAAATAAATTTAATAGGTCGATTTCAAAATAATACATGGATCTTGAGGTAAGTGAATAAATATCTTGTCTTTACACATAGTAAATGATAGCAAATGGTGATAAAATAAACCAAAGCACTTTAACTAAAAAACATCCATTTAAAAAGATGTTAATTAACCCTGCAGGGTACATGCAGGATTTGAAATGAGTCCAAACAATGTCCAGCTTAATGCTAAGAACTTATAAAATGAGCTATCAGGGCCTATTAGTGCATTGTAATGACTTAGATACTTGAAGAAGTGACCCTAAAATCTCTATTCTGACCCAACTTTCAGAAATGGGGCAGAAGATTGACCTTCACACAATATAATCAGGAAAGGATCTAAAAAATGTATCTCTCTGTTATGTGAAACCACAGTTTTATTTACTCAGGCATGTTCACTTTGGAGTTAAGGTCCACTCAAGCATCATTTCAGGGTTAAAGGTTATAGTATAAAGCCATTATGTTTTCAACCAGAGTAGCATGCTACCATTTGTCTTCCAGTAATATCACAATCAGATGTTACCTTTTAGTTTGGCCTAGCAGTGAGTTTAAGAGCCTGGAATATACAACATGAAACAGATTGGTACTTCCTACAGATAGAACTAAAACTGAACTTCATGTTAGTGTGTAGTCTTTCTATCCTATTATCTACAGACATACAAAAGAAAAGGTTCATGATCTGTGTGTGACTCTGTACATGCCTAATTTTATAGTAAGTATGTTGATTCTCTGTCAATATTCTCTAAGTGTTTAAAATATTAATGGACACAAAAAAAATCAATACTTTAGCTTTTAGGTTCAGTTTCAGAACATGGTCAGTCTCCATCTCAGAAAAATTTATAGAATACCTTTAAAAGTAAGTATTTTATAAGAAATTTGTGGACAATAAAGATATTTTCATTTCTCATTGAACAACTGTTTAAAACATCTTGCTATTGTTTACCAATTCCTATTATTGATTACACATCTATTCCAAATAAAGAACATTTCTTGATCAAGAGATTACAAAATTAAGGCTCTGTGCAGCAACAAAGTCTAGGCTTGATCACAAATGTAGTAGTGTTTGTAAGACTTTACTCTCAAGAGCAAACTAAGAGATGGTTAAATCGATGAAATTTATGCTAGATAAAATAAATTAGAAAATACTTACAGTGCCAGGAACACAGACTGCATGCTAACAGGTTGGGCTTTTTATCTTTATATTTCATGATTCTCAGACAGCATTAGCTGTACATATATCTACCTTCTCAAGTACAAAATACAATTCCTGCATGCTTTGAGGATAGCTAAGTCTTGAAGAAAATAGATACATTACATTCTGCTACTCTCTAGAATTTTTCTTATATGAATAAATCAAAATTTAGAAGCACAGCAACAAATATTTCTCTAAACAACAGGTACAAAAAAGAGATACTTCCTAAAACAATATAGTCTTGATTTTATGTTTTCTTTGGATTGACACGGGGATATTCAAATCTGCCACTGACTGCTGTATTATTGTATGTAATTCAACCAACATAAACTAGTAATTTCTATCAAAACATAAATATATATATATTTTAAAACATAACAGTATTATGATTCATAGTATGTTTCAGAGTGTAAAGGTTACACATACATATGCAGATGCAGAACACTTTCAAAAGAAATATGATTATTTCTAGCTATACTTTCTAAAAAGCATTCCAATTTTATCTCAGTAAGGACCACTTCAAGACAAGAAGAATCCTTGTTTTTGTGATTTGAAGCCCATACATACAATTGTAATAGTAAAAATCTCCATATAAAATGACAAGAATTTCCATTAAAAGAATGTCAAGGTTGCCAAGTAAAATATTTGAGTTAGGAAATATCAAAATTAGTTTAGAAATGTCAGTACAACCTTAGTGTAGCTGTGTTGTATGTATGCCTTGTAATTAACGCTGTCATCTGCTATGCTTTACATAGGACCTTTCCTTTCTCCTCTTCACAGAACTAAATGCTAGTGTTCAATTAATGATAAAATAATCAATATTTTACCCTTCAGTTAAATAGTGCCCCATTCCTTATTTTCTGAATTTACCTTTTAATAGAGCAGGCCTACTCAAGTCTGCATACAGCTTGCAGGCTAAAGACTATCAGAAGAGTTCATTGCCTGCTTTTCAGCCATCTCTCTCTTTTTGAAAGATACTCAGCTGGTTACCCCTAACAGAACAATTCCTGCAACCCACAGTCCTTGTTGACCCTAAGTCTTAATGACATAATGTTGCTGTTCCTGGGAAAAACAGAAGTCAGAAGCAGACAGCTCTTTAGATGAGGCCCCGAGGCACATAGAAAGGAAAGGCATTTTCTATTTTTCAGTGCCCAAAACATCCAAAACACCTGGAACTTCATTTTTGGACCATTTTATATTACTGCTTCAATTGCTGAAATCAGTTTCAGCTATGATCAGCTTCTGCAGATGAAATCCTAGGCTTTCAGAGAAATACAGCATACTAGCCCACCATCATAAAAAATACTACGGTAGAATGAGAATCTGCCCTCCAAGCAGCAACAAATTCCAGTAACCATGAAGTCCCCTCTTACATAGCCAGACCTAAAATAATCATGCATTTTGTAGAGCCAAGAACTCAAAGCTAACATTCTTTTTAACATATTTTTGTGAATAATTTCTAAGTAAAACAAAACAAAAAAAAAAGCAGAGATTCCATCATCTGGAATACCAACACCTACAGATGTCATTAGCAGGACTGCAACTTTAAGATCACTTCAGATTTCTCATGCCTGAGATAATAAAGTAAATGAAAGTAGTAAAGTGTTACAGCCAGCAAGCAGCAGCAGTTAAAAAAAAAAATGAAGACTTATCTCACATGTGAGTTCACAGGCACCAGATGAATGGAGATCTCTGGATATGCAGTTTTACTGCTGCCCTATGGGAAACTTTCTGGTGCACTCAGCATCTTCCCAGCCCTCTTCAACCTGAGCTAGCAGAGCCTCCTTCTCACCTTTACTCTTTTTCTCAGTCCAGTTATTCTTATCACATAAACCTTCTCCTCATTCTTGGCCAAGCCACTCTCCCTCTCTTGGGAAATCGATTCTCTTCAAATCTGTCTTTACTGCCAATTCTCTTTCCAGCACAGCCACTACCTCTCTACTCATTTTTGCTTCTTGTTTGATGGGTTCTTCCTGATTAGGCTTACCATCTGTCCCATTCCCTTCTCCAATCATGAGATCTTAGCCTCAGAAAACAAGCTAGATCCTTTCCCAGTATTTAGACTATTAAGTCTTACGGTAGAAAACCCCCTAGTAATTTAAAGGTAAGTGTGAACATCTTAGCAGTATGTGCCACAGTACTGCAAATTGTTAAATATTTAATATGAAAGAGGTAAGATATATTAAATATTAACTATATGACTTAAGAGATATTCTTAGCACATCCCAGTAAAACAATCATTTGTATTCCATTCTGGAATTTTTATCTTGGAATATCAAGCATTACTTGTTGTATTATTTACTTCTGTGCTCTCCAAAATTTGAATTCCTAATTTTAAAAAAGAGGAGAAGGGTAAAATTTCCTACTAATTTCTATGCCAGGTTTCAATTATCATAGTCCTCATTATCCAGCACTGAAAACATTTCAGTAGTTACCAGATTCTCACCTTATTCAGATTAAAGTCATTTTTTTCTTGGATTTTATCAGTTTAAAGAGAAGACAATGTTTTTCATTCATTTGACAAGCTCTGCCAAAGACAATGAGATTCTTCTCATTACTAAGGCAAGTCAATTTTAACTTGTAATAAAAACAATTGAAAAAATACGACAGCTACTCAAAAGCTGACAATGCTTTCAAATATTTGGGGAAAGATGGCACATTGCAGTTCTAGTTTTAGCATCTTACAATATTTACATCATCAGTAAGATCCTTTTTCTGATAGGATCAGAGTACTAAACTGCCAGTTGAAAGAAATCTTCAATAATCTCTTACTTAAAAAAAACTTTTTAAATATCCTGATTTTCTTGTACTACCTTCTTCTTAAAGAAGTATAACTCTCATCACTTAGACTTAAAACCACAGAACAATCTCTTCTGAGTAATATATGCATATTTCTCATTTTGCTTATGGAATTAGAAACTTTTTGCAGTTACACATCAAACTGCCATTTGTAAATGCTCAGGTTTATAAAAAGACTCAAAGGATATAATTGGGCTCATCATTTTGATGATTCTGCCTCTTTCTTTTTGACAGTTCACACTAAACTATTACACTTGTACAGAGCTCTTCAAACACCAGACATAACAGACAATTCTGTTTATTAAAAAAAAAAAAAGCAAAGAAACAACTCAGATATGAAAACAAAGAATTTTTACTAATTGTTCTTTCTCATCAGCAGTTCAGTCTGATTCTACTTCATCTTCACAGAATTGGTATAACATCTTCCCCTCTTGTTAGGATGTCACTTACCCTAACAAGCAATAAAACATGTGCCTGTGCACATACTTTAATACCAAACATTTACCATGCCATTTTCAGGACAGCATAAAAATTGAATCCTCAGAAAAAAAGACTACAGAAATTGTGAGAAAGTACATATTTGAAAGAATGAGAATCACCACCAATTTAAAGCATACATAGCATAGTACATACAGCACAACAATCTAGATGACTTCAGACAAATGAAAAGCATTATTTTATGACAGAAACTGTCTATCAGCTAAAGTAAATATTTGGAATTCAGTATTATATATGTTAATTGATATTACTATTACTTTTCCTTGGCGAAGGAAAATATGAGGTGTTGTAACTTTCAAGCAAACACACAGGAGACACACAACTAGTTGCTCTATTACGCAAAGGTTTTTATTGCAAAGCATTTATCAGTTAGAAGAAAGACTGTGTATCATTAAGTATTCTGTTGGTCCTACTGTCCTTCTGAATAGCTTCACAACCATAAAGAGGCAATATAAAATCATTGGAGAATATTGCCTTTTCATACTACATTTAAATGTAATTACATTTATGTCAAGGCTTACACAGTTACTCCTATTTTAATGACCAACTTTTATACTAAGTAAAATGTCAGCTTCTTTATTAGATAAGTTAACTAGATATCTTAGATAAAATTCTTTAAGTATGTGTCTACACGCAACAAAGAGTAATTAAATAGAAGCATGCATTTGTTTCTTAACATTCATAAGCCCTTTTGCTTGACAGCTATATGTCAGTTTCCTTATAGAAAACAATATAAACTGCTTCTATATCAAAATCTATACATCATTCAAGAAAATGACAAATGTTTTACAATATATAAATTAAGCACAAGCTTCAGAAGGCAACCTTGAACCAATGGATTTTCAATCTGTTTCAAATATTACTATTAAACTGAAACAGATGCAACAAAAACTGCCCTTGTTATCAAACATTGTCCCCCCTCCCCCCCCGAAAAAGTGGGGTTTATATATATATATACATACATATATATATATATGTACACACATAAACACACACACACACACAAAGTAATTGATTTATATAAAGTTGACTCTTTACTCACAGATATTTGAAAGCAATGCCTACTAATCTCAACTGACAAAGATGAAAAAAATCACAGCTCTTAAATACCGATAGCTCAGTAAGTAACTACGCTGAGATCTGTAACTGAACACTTTCTTCACAAGGAACTAATATTGAATATTAGAAAATAGAAATAAAATAGAAATAGAAATAGAAAATATAAATAGAAAATACAGTGAATGACTTTAAAAGCAAATTCCATTTAGAGACTAAATTCAAATTAATCAAATGAGTTCTTAGTAATAATAATAAACCTGTGCATTTAGCAAAGCTCATTTTTAGCAGAGTTTTTAATCACACAAACAAAAGGAATAATATTCTTTACTTTAGGAACGTCAAATACAATAATAAATAAATCTACGATACCTCCAATTGCCACAATTTCAAAATGAGAAGACAGGCTCAGTAAAGATAAGGGTCTTCTATAAAAACTGTTTGGTCATATCACATTTTATTATGAAGATATTCCATTTTATTATGAAGATATTCCATGAAAATATGTTTCAGCCTAGCAGAATTTGTACTAAAGTGATGATTGTAAAATGACTTAAGATCGTACATAACAATTTTAGGCACATGAATAGGTAAACTTAGTCAAACTAGGTATGTACTTACAATTAAGCATGCATACTAAAGTATTTTGATGTTTTTCATATTCTGAAGACGTATTTATTTACAGCTTTTTTAAATACTCTCATGAATATGAACTGATTATCCAATATATTCAATAATCTTTGCTTTTTGTGTTATTGTCCAAACTGAGCTTAGTAAATGATTACATAAAAAGCTCTTAGCCCATTCCCTTTGCTAAGTGAGGTGTGGTGGCCTCACCCACTTTCATGAAACAACCTGTGCAGTGTTATAACCTGTCTGAAATCAAATGAATTTTACAGGAAAATCTGGAGCTGCCACCTGAGAGGTTAAAAATGCCCCCCCCACACACACACACACACAATGACCAATTTCACAGTTTTTAATGGACAGGGTTTTAGCACCTAAAGCAAACAGGATGCAAACGCATCAGGTTAGGAATTTAAACTCCAGAAAGAAGCAGAGTTAACCTCACACAATTCTTTCCGGAGTTGCCTGTTCTCTAGGTGAGGCAGCTTCCCACTTGGTGTGCCCCCCACAGGAAACTCCAGCCCACACCATCAAGCGCGTAGAAGTGCTTCCTTAGCTGAGGAATGACACAGTTTTCTTGGCACAGCATCTAAGGTTAGGTTAAGCGATGCCCAAGTCTCTCTTCTGTCACAGCTCTAAGTGTCTTGCTTTAGATTACCAAAATGTATGGCATTTAAAATGAGCAGGTGCTCCTGAAAATGTAATACTGCACAATGTAATCAGCAGGATAGATAAAATTACAACACATGGCTCAGATGTCAGGATACAGATTAGAAATCAGGTCTACTAAAGGCTTCAGCATGCCAGCCCTAAATTCTCTTTGTAGTGTCTCCCATCTTTCCCTCAAACAGCCCTGTAACAAATCCACAGGGTTATGAGCATGGACAAAGAAACTTTTTAAATGGATCTAATAGTTATTTATTTCACAGAGGTAATACATACAGAATAATTAATACGAAAAAGGTGCTCTTGGAAATACAGTACAATATGTATTCCTATTCTGAACTGACAGAAAGCACAAATTTAAACAATGCAGCAAAACACTGCCTTAAAATATTGCAATTGGAGTAAATCTAAAGGGAAATAATTAAATAATTAAATTTAATCTAATAATTAAAATGAGAAATTATCCAGGATAATGAAAACCACATTGAGCTAGTACTAGCTTAGACTGAAATCAAGTAATTTAATGCACAAAGGACAGGGCACAGTTTGACAATAGAACAACAATGGACAAGAACTGAAGTGCTAAAAGTAACAACAAGCTCACATTGTTTTCTCTCCAGTGTGTATCATGAATCCAACTTGCAGAATCCCATTCTCAAGTGCTAGTAGCACAAACATATTAGAGTACTCCTAAATTAAAAATGGAATGCCTGCATTATCGTAGATTTCTTCACATTTATGGAAAGTTGGGAAATGGGTAATATATGGTATTAACTCTTTGGAGGTTCTAACTCTGTCCTGTCTTATCAGTGAAAGTGAATTATGCTCACATTCTAATTTTTGCTAAACTACTGAACATGCCACTAAACCACTATACATCTCAGTGTAGCTGGAGTCCTTCTTCATTACTGGAACACATGATACCAAAGAGCTATCGAGATAAAACTGTGCAAAGAAGGTTAGATAGGACAAGACTGTACCACCAGTGATTAAAACAATGCTTTCAGGAACTGAATGAAATTTTAGGCATGGAAATCTTCAGGTAACTTTTAATGCAGAATAATAAATTCTATGTGCATATCTGTTCATTCAGTTCATTCCTTCCCTCATCTTCACAAAAATTAAAAATTTGAAATAGAATCACATTTTTCATTCTTTTGTTGCATATTCCATGATAAAGTATAACAAAAATAATTACACATTTTAATTAAACAAGCATTTACAGAGCAACAAGCTAACAAGCTTGTGTATAGGGCAGAAGCAGTAGATTTCTTACATCCTTAGAAAGACTTCTGACAATTTCATGCAAAACACAGTCTAAATATAATTGTGTTAAGATGGGTGCAAAGCTGGTCCAGAAAACTGACTCTAGAGAATAAGTGTTAAAGGTTTTGAGTAAAAGTGAAATATTTTATCAAGCGGGATTCCCACAAAAGCATATGCTAGATTGTGTTCTGTTCAGTGTTTTCATTAATCTCCTAGATGATATAAGAAGTATGCTTATTAAATCAGCATAATTTGGATTCATGAAGTCCACCAGCTGAAAGACAGACTTCAAAAAAACTAAAATAATGAATTGGAAAAAGTCTGAAAACACAAGATAAAGTTCAGCAAGGACAAGTACCAGGTATTACACTTGGGTAAGAATAATCAGTTATATAAATACACAACAGGGAATAACTGATCTCTTCTGAAGATGATCAAGATCTTACAGCAGGTCAAAAGCTCAACATGAGTCAACAAATTCTTGCTGCTGTAAAAGAGGAAAACACAATATTGGGATTACAGGCTGTAAAACACTCAAAATCACCTGCTTTACTCAGCATTACGAAAGTTTCAGCTGGACTATCGTGCCCAGTTTTGACAAACACTCTTCAAGAAAGATACAGACCAAATGGAAAGAGCCTAAAAAGATGTCAAGATTTAGAAAAAAATACAAACAACCTAAGAAAGGGTGAAGGAATTTGGACTGCCTAACATAAGAAAGACAAGTTACAGGCAATGGCATGTGATGACTTCAAGTACCTGAAAAGCAGTAACAAAAGAAAATTTTGTAAACAATTGTCTTTACTCAGAGCTAATTAGCCAAATAATAATATGCTAAAGCTAGATCAGAAAGGATTTACATTAGACATTAGGAAGTATTTTCTACCAGTAAGAAAAGTATATATGAAATCTCCATCACTAGAACCCATATATTCTGAACCTTTATTTTATGGGCTAGTCAGTCAAGTCTTTTACAAGTGGTTCACAGTCTTAAATAAAAAGCAAAAGGTTGAGCCTCCAATAATTAATACACAAATGTAGATTACACATACTCTTCAGATATTTTCCATTTACTAAGACACTTGTATCAGAGGCTCTCCTAATCCACCAGCTTTGCCAAAAAATAATTTCTAAAATACTGTATGTGCATCTATGTCTTTACATGTTACTGAAATTCTTTTTAAAAACTTTACAGAATCATAGAGTTTTAGTTAACTGAATTGAGACTCACTAGATTTAATGTGCCAAGCTAAGTACATGAGTATAGTTATCATATGGATTTTCATCTAATCGTTCCTATAAAGATAAATTTTCACTGTATTTTTCCAGTCAGAACTATCATCAGACAAAAAATTCCAAATGGATATGTTACTCAGTAAGGACTTAAGAGTTCTCATTTCCAGAAACTTTTTACTCAAAACAGTTCTATTTGAATCAGATGAGAACTCTTAAGTTGAAAGTCAAATTGATTAAGTTGAAATCTTTCATTTCAGTGTTTTCAAAACAAGACACTTCATCCATTTGAAAATGATTTCTAAGTGTAATCATGAAGTGCAACTTTTAACAGGTTAACTAAAAACACTTGAAAAGAAAACAAAATAAAGTGCAAGGTATTCACACAATTCTAGTTGCATTTGTATGGGGGGAAAAAAAAAAAAGCACGGGGACCATCCTTGCTATAATAATACCAAAGCCACTGACATGACTATATTACAATACAGAAAATTATCCAGTCTGACTTGTAAGTAAGATCCCATCAGCAGTTTTAGGAGGTGTTCAACAGAAGGTAGCCAGCCAAGGATGTGCCCCAAGTATAGCACTTCTTGGGCATGTTTTTCACCTAATGTCTACATTTTTAGGATAAGCAGCACTGAAAGCATGGCTAAACATGACAGGTAAAAGGAACGGTAAAAACAAAAAGAAAAGAAAAAGATAGAAGTGCTATAGATGAATATTAAACTTGATTTCCAAACGAATCCCTGAAAGTTATATAAATTAAATATCCTCCAATTATAATCTATCTTACATCACACTTTCAGAATTACTTACCTAGGCAATATCTAGATTAGTCAACATTCTCCTTTGCAAGACTTTCTGAGACCAAGACTATTTTGATTAGATTCTCCCTATGCTCAAAAATCACACATCAAACATCACATTTGCAAAACTTCCTTTGTGGAAAGACAGAAAAAAAAAAAAAAAAAAAAAAAAAGACTAGGAAGAAAGTTATATAGTAAGATTAATGGAAATCACATGTAAATCCCACCCAAACTGCAACAACCTACTGCACATGAAGCTAAATTAAGGGAACTAATTTACAACTGTTTATTTTAATTACAGTCAAATTTGAAATATTTTAAGAGGAAACTCTACAATGCATTAGAAGATTAAGTTTAATTAATAACACAGGACATCTGAAGAGATGCATACCATTGTTATCCAACCCTATCTCAGTTTAAAAGATGATTAAGATAACTTATCTCATATTAAAGTAAAAGTCATTCCTGAAATTAATTAAAATAATTCATATTCTTCTCCTTCTACCAGTATAATTAAAGATGTTATACCCTATCTTCAAATCCTTTACATTAATTTAAATTTAAAGATCCAACTCTAATTATAATTTATTTAGAATATATAGAATACTTTCAAAATGCTTCAGATTATAGAAGGTCAACTCCAGTGAGTAAAGTCCAACTACCAAACCACGGTACTTAGATTCATATTTACGCCAATAATTTTTATAAAGATTAAGACAATCAATCCAATGCAACATGAAATACGCAAAAACTTAGCTAATACAAAGTCAGGATGCAAAGGAAAAAACATCGCTTAAGGATACAGAAAAGTAATTGTAATTGCTTTAATAGATTCATATATGCTTACTAAAAAGCTACCATTTGAATAGCCTAAACAAGTGAAACAATCATTATCAAAACTTCAAATTGACCAAAAAGAAAACAGGGTTTTCAGAAGAGCTCAGCTGGGCTTCTTCACCTTCTACTTCTCCAAGCTGGTGCCATGTTCAAGAGCATAAGCACTGCAAAGTTTGGAATGATTATGTTGGAATATATCATAAACCAAATTATTTTAGAGGGAAACAGACCTCTGATGACAGTTCTGGTTATTCTTTTCATATATAGGCTTCTGACAAACAAAAGACTTTAATTAGTGCAAAAACCAGAAAATACTTAAAATGGACAAATCACTGGCATTCCAAGAGAGAATGGTTTTATTCTGGTAGCAAGAATAATTTAAGAGTTACCTCCCTCCCTCCATGTATTTATTTTCTGCTCCTTTCCACTATATTGCTGGTTATGTCAATGAAACTGCTTGGGATAATGCTTTAAGCTGAATCAGTGAAGTAAATTGGATGGGGGAAGGAAGGGAGGAAACAGCTGTTTTTTTAAAAAAACACTGATCATGAAATGTTTTATTTAAAAGAAAGCTGCACACTGAATAGTAAATTGTAGGTATCATAAATACGATATTTCATTCAAAACAACATGTATCGTTGCTATCTAAGCCCTTTTCCAGTCAATTTATTTTTCCTTGAAGACTTTTTCAAGAGGGTGTGAGATTCTGACGTGGTAAACAATATCAAACTGCCATGCAGATGGAATGAGAGAAGACTCCAAAGTCAGCGAACAGAGTTTCTTGAGGTTAGAATACCTAGTGAGGCATGGAAAGGCAGGAAGCCTATCCAAGTCATTATGCTTTTCACCACAGAAATCAAGAAGTTTTTCTCCTTAAAAAAAAACCAAAATAAAACAAAAACAGAAAAAGTCCCAGAGGAACAGAAGAACTTGAAATAAATTCATTTTGCTCCCTCGTTGCTTCTGAGTAACGAAACATGAAATGCAGGAGCAGTGTGCACCTCTGCTGCTGACAAAGGATGTCATCCTATGCTTTTCCCTAGGTAGCTTGATGGCATCTCCTTCCAGGCGTGATAAATCAGTAGCTGCCACGATCTCTCCATAGAGGAGCTCAGATATCTTTGAGTTACCCAGTGAGACCTATGAAGAAACAAGTAGGTCTCTGAACACAGCATCACATACTGATGCTGGCAAAGATGACACACCTCCTACTTCTAGTTATGTGAGAGCAAGGAATAAAGGGGGAATAAAACTATTGTGTTTTAAAGTAGATTATTTTTAATGGAATTCTAAATAAAATGGAAGTTTTGAGAAAAAGAAGTAACAGATTTACCAGATTTAAGTAAAATTAGTTTTAAAATGAATCTAATCTGAAAAAAAAGGAGATGAAGACATGAAAAATAAAGAGGAAATTCATTTAGTATCATCCCTCAATATCTGATTCCAAAGAAAGATGTTGATTTAACAAGAAAAAGGATTTTTCTTCAATCTTATTATAACAAAAAATTACATTTTCAAAAAGAATTCTGATTTATCTAGCTCACTTATGTTATAAAAATAAATTCTTCTAAGATAAAACTTATGTTTAGAAATTCCAATTTCTCAAAAAAACCCATGCACTCAAATAAAAAACATTCAAAAAAAAAAAGATGATGAGCAAGTGTTCTGCATAAAATCTGTACCCAGACACAGATTTTCAGGAAACCGTGCAACATTTTCCAGCCATAAAAATACTTTCTCTTAATCAAAAAAATAACGCAAGTATGTAATTCTTTTTTGGACCTCAACATTGACCATCTGTTTTTATTGTCTTTCCTGCTTTTTAGCTCCGAGTAACAAAGTTTTGAAAATTTCATACTGTATTTCCTTTCCATTCATAGAAGTATCAAGGCAATAACATTCCCATTCATGTCAGTTGCCTGATCAAATTATTCCATGTATTCTGGCAGACAAACAGTCTGAAATAGCTACTGCTGAAAAAAAAAAACAATCATCATTGGAATTTTCATACAAAATATCAATTAAAACCAAAGTAACCTACTCATCATTAGAACTGTAAGAATTCTGCTGAACTTCAAAGATAAAGCAGTAATGCTGTATTAAAAAACACATTGGTAGGAAGTTAATTTCCACTGCACTGTAAAAAACGAGGAACAGAATGTTATGCTATCCCATGTATCTTGCTAAAACTGAAAGCTTAAGTCTTTGCAGAATCTACCTGCTAAGAGGAACAACAACTTTGGAGGATGTGTCTGGGTAGCTCTGTAACTGTAGCACCCTCTGCTGCTTTTTCAGTTCCAAAACATATAATTCTACACTCAATGAAGTAGAAAATAAAATTAATACACACTGAACACACTGTTTCAAGCAAGAAAATCGTTACATTATCAACTAATGCAATGCGAAGAAAATGATTTTGTTATTCCATATAGTAGATTTACAACTTTATTCTATAAAAGCAGACTGAAATATGTTGCTTAAGTTTCTATGTTAATGACAGATATATATTCGATGAAAACCTCAAAACACTTCACATATCTTTGCTTTAAAATTTTGCTTTACACACACTGTAGCTTGTTTAGGCTTGTGGCAATTTGTAAGGAAGATTATAATTTGGCCCTTGATCATTTCACTCAAGTATACACATAATCTGAAACGATTACTGTAGGGAAACAATTACATAAGCATTTCAGTCATAACTGCTTTCTCCTACTAGTGGAAAGCAGAAGATTACATTTATGAAAGATCATTTTTGCAGAGCTTCCCTAGTTTTGGACAGTCTTTTGCAGAGCAAAATGTTTTCTGCAAGGAATGACATGGCATGTGGCTCCCCAAGCCTGCTGATGTTATGCCACAGTGCCACCACCAAAACCTTCTCTTGGGCTCCATTCCATGTTTTAAAGGAGCATCTTAAGAATAGAGATGGTCTTAGGATATACCATCTTTTTAACAGATGGCACACTCTTGTCTAAAATGAATGCACTGACTGTTCCGTTCATCTTGGTTGTCTTTTACCTGCCTCTACATAGATCTAGCAACTGAAGACCACAGCATTCAGCATTGCATCCTTTTTGTGTGAAGAATTCATTTGGAGTTTCCATGTGCAAACTGCTCCCACACGAAAGCTGAACAGAACACATCCCCCAACATTTTCACATGTTTATGGGACGTGAAAACCAATTCTGATTTGTGGCTTGAATTGTTTATGTCATTGTAGCAATCTTCCAAAAATATGTCAAAAGATGCATTTTCATTGTAACAGATAGAATTTAAATACAAGTACCAAGTTTGAACAAAACTTTGTACAGAGGCTATTTCCAGAGTTAACACTTGGGAGCCTTGGGATACACCATTTACTGCTACAGCAGCGGCATTTTTGCCCTGAAGTCCTACTGGTATAAAGCAATACTTCTGTAAGCAGTCACCAGTATTCCTCAAAAGCTGCTTATTGATATTTTATATAATGCTGCCAGCTAGTGGCACATCTTGTACTGAGTTTATGTTTATTGGGAGGGTACAGAAAGTGGCATTAACTAGTATCTGCTCTATCATGCATCTTTTGATGGTGTAGGGTAATGTGGCTGTTTAAAGACTGTATGCAGAAAGGTCAAAAAAGGGAAACATGAAAACAAAGGAACACTTCTGAAATAGCTTGGTTTAATACAAGATAGTTAGGAATATTACTAGAAGAGCCAAAAACAAATATAAATCTTATTGGAAACCAATGACTATGTTTAAAAAGGATGTAATATGCAACATGTCAGTTTTTACAAAATCTTATCTATACAACTATTTAATACACATAGTTCATAATCTAATCTAGTCTGTAGCAAAACATTAATCTCCCTTATAAATACTTAATGTGGCAGCCAAAACAAACATGTAGAACACTAAAATATTAAACTATTTATTATTATTATTAAAGCCTTAATGTCATTCATTTGGATAATTATATAGCCCTTAGATACTAGTTTCATTCTGAAATCCAAGAATAAATCTTCCTGTTAGTCAACAGTTCAAGGATATATTTTGAAAAAATGTCTTTAATAAATTGACTTTTATAGTAATGAAATACCAATGTTTATTGAAACAGCTCTGGACTACAAAAGATTGGAGTCTTAGATGAAACTTTCAAATTTCAGACCTGGTTTTATGTCATAGCTTTGATAGGGAGGAAGAGATCCATGCACATTTCTTGCATATTTGGTAAACTTTGAGATCCCCAGCTTTACTCTTTAAGCTTTACTCTTTAACTCTGGTTATTTGAAAACAAACCAACCAACTTGAGAAGTATGGTAGAAATCATCAAACAACAATTACACATGTAACTATGAATATATATCTATAAATGTAAATCATATAATAGTAATTAAATGTAAATTATATAATAGTAATTACTCATTACATCAAAAATATTTAATTATTTCTGCTGGGCTCAGACATTGAAGGTCCACTGAAGATTTATCTTCTCTTAGCTTAATGTGGCCAGTAAGCAATGCTTAAGTAAGAGTACAAGACCAGGAAAAGTATATTGCCCCATTTGTTCTCCCAACATCCAGTAGCTACAAAACCATAGGTGATGGCTTTATGTTTAATAGCCCCAATGATTTTTTTTTCTACAAATATTTCCAGTTGTTTTTGAAACTCATGTGATCTCCTAGGATCCAAAACGTTCTGTGGCAAGGAAGTTCACAACTGGACTCTGTGCTTTCCTTTGTTCTTTTCTGATTTGAGCCTGCCCCCTCCAAGCTAAAAGTATCATTGAATACTTCCCCTGTACTTGCACTGTTTGTCAGATACCCACTGATAGCCACTGTCCGAGACAAATTAATGAGCTAAACTGATTTTTTTTGTCCAACCCAATTCAGCTGCTCTGATGTTTCCACTACAGTCTCAGAATCAAAAATAATTAACCTACATTGGGAAGACTTGCAGGTGTATCCACACACAGAAATGTGCTACATAAAACAGTCTTAACACATAAAACACTACGATAGGTAAATGTACATATCTGATCACAGTAGTGTTGTTTTATATTTAAAATATTATTTTTAATGTATTTTTTTACTGACACAATTAGACTTCTACCAATACAGTACAGTATTTAAGTAAACAACGACTTACAGACGTTCCCTGTGTTGTCAAAACTTGTAAGAATATCCTCAACATTTAAAACTCCATTGTGAAATCTAAAAGACAGGAAAACAATAATTTTACCACCATATAAATACACAAAATATGTCTTCTGTCTTCAGAAAAGAGGTTCATGGCACATGTTCATTTCTCTCAAACCCCTTCCACAGATGTGTAACAAACTAGTATTATTTTAGCCACTAGGGGGAAAAAACCGAGACAACTAATCATCAAAAATTCCATGACCGAAAAGTCATGAACACAGAGACTGTTGTTCTAAGAAATTTATACTGTATTTCTCAAAAATATAGTATTTCCAAAAAGCAGAAATTTTTGCATAGTTAAGGTAACCACATATAGTAAAGAAAATTTTGGAAAAGCAAGTTCTTTTAAGAGGAAAAGAAAGACTATGTTTTGAACAACTGTACAAACATTTCTATTTCCTCCCACAAAATCAGCAACGTTTCATTTAATTAATGTGAACAATGGAACTGATTGTGTTCAGTGAACTGTATTTTCTTTCGTTTTACATTAGCATAACTCAAGTGACATAAACATTCAAAACTGGGGATAAATAATGAATTAATTGAATTTCACACACCAAATTTAAACTTTAAATCACAGTTAGCAAATTACTGACAGCTGCAAAAAGAACATGCATCAAAGTTCAATAAAAAAAATTGTCTAAGAAGCTTCCTGGGTTCACGAATGTTGCAGATGTCAGGCTAGCTGTATTCACACACACAAAAAAAAAAGTAAAAGTTTTTAAGTATTCCAAGCTAACCTAGTCTCAAGACAAACAAAATCAAGAAATCTTACCCTTGGCTAATCATTAGATAACACAGTTCTTTCATGAATTAATTAAAATTTCTAAAAATTACTCAGCAAGACAGTAAAGTACAAAAACACAGTCTTTAATAATGCTAAAAATATGGCTTCTATGGTTGCTTGGGAACATATTAATTTGAAACATTTGAAAAAAGTGGAAGAAATCCAATAATTATAGCATTTACAAAATTAGTTCTCATTCTTTTCCTTCTTGAAGACAGACTGTTGCAATAATGACAAAATTTTTACTTTTTGCAAACATAAAAATATATACTTAGATTGCAAAAGGTATTTATATTTTCTGCTAAGCATATGCATTAAAAAAGAAACATTTAAATATTAATTTTTGAGAAGTTAAGTGTCAACAGCAACAAGGCTAGCTCTTAAAAAAAGTGAAAATCAAATTGAAATGAGGTCAGCAGGAATTGAAATGAGGGCATAAATAGGGTCAAGAAAATATATCAAAGATATTAAAAGCGACATTCAAATAGCTGTTAGAGCTTTTCTTCCATCTACATAAAAACAAACCAAAAATTCATTCCTTAACTGTACTAGAGGGTAAAAGCCTACAAAATTTTGATATATCATCTGGACTAAAAATGCTTTTTCTTTTTCTGGCAAGTTTGTTTTCAATCAGACTGGCCATCTCATGCGATTCAATTTGTTGCTGAATAGTCACCAGAGTTAACAAAAGGGAAATGACAGGAAAGTGGGTAAGATCAGTAACCGTGGTCTGATCAGTTCTGCCAACCACAGCTGCTCTCCAAATTGTCCCCTGCTGACTCCTTATCATCCTACTAGCTTTATTACCATGCACCCCTCTAGTATAGTTAGGGTCCCTTGAATGGCCGAAAATGTCTTCTCTCCAAATGAAAGAAAAATTGAGGGAGGGGAAGGGAAGAGATGCAGAGAAAGCAAAACTGGTATTTTGATCTTTGTACACACATAGATTAGTCCTGGGACAAGAAGTTATTTTATTTTTTTCTGATCTCTAGGTGCACAGAGTCCATATACAAAGGAAACTTATCATGCAAATTTCCAAGTGAAACAAAGATGAACGATTTAGCACTCCAATACCTGCAAGTTCAACCAAGTGCTATGAAGAAAGAAAAATGGAAAGAAGCAGGGTGTCCTGGTCTAGAAAAGAATACCATTTTACACAGCAGAGACAAAGTAGACAAAGACAAAAAGGAAAAATGATACAAACTTAGAACTGGCCTTAAAATTATCACTCAATCAAATTTCAGGCTGTTTCCAAAATAAACATTTATAATCGGAGAAAAAGAACTTGGTAGCTTTCAGTATCTCAGCTTCAAGAAAAAGCTAAGATTCCACAACAGATGTATGCCATACTTCTGTTGTTTTTGAGCTTTTCCTGAATTTTTGTTAATGTTTTATTTAAGTCAGGGAATGTTTTTTCCATCTACATTATTATTTTTGTTACACTCAACTTTTATTAAGGATCACTTCTCCCTCTGATTATGAAACATTCTGCCCATAATTAAAATCAATATACACACAACTTTTTCAACACATTCTTACATTTATTATTCAATAGCCAGAAGTTCCTGGCCTCCAAAAGAATGCAACCCAAGATACAGTCTCTTGGTGGGCACAGGAGTTTTGCCACCCATTTCTGGCTAGCTACAGCATTTGAAGTCTCTGCCTCTACTTCTCTACCTCAGCATTCTCTCTTGCTCTCGCAAATATCATTAATAGCAAGCACTTAAATGAGTCGTAATTTAATGATAAGAAGCATCCAGCTTTGCTATGAGGAACCTCCCCCTTCTCCTCAGTCTTCCAAACATCCACTCCACACTCATCCTGAAACTGCTTAGGGTGTAAATTTTCCAGATGCTTCCTTTTGCCTGATTGGTTTACGAACTCTTCACTGAACAAAAGCAGAGAGCAAGCTGCACCTCCTAGAAAGGAAGGAGTAATCAATAGTGAACTAGACAGCAAAACCACTCTCATTCACACAGAAAACACATCTCAGGTCTTTCAGATACTACCATTAGGGACTATTTTAGATTATTCCACATTAATAATGAATTTTCTGAAGCCAACCTGCATGACAGGAAAACACCTCTTCCTGCTGATAGTTTTTTCTCCCTACATCAGACTAAAGACTAAGTACTTAAATAATTCCATCAGTAACCATTCAACATTCTGGGAACTCAATCAGGGGAGAAGAACTTGCCACAGCTTCTATTGTACTGACTGACAAGATTTATAATGGGGGACTGCAACATAGCATCAGCTCTGCTTGTGAAGGGGACAGCTCAGAGAGACATTTCCAAATAGTAATAGCCACATGTTTTTCCATTCAGAGTTCTATTTGCATAGCCTTGAGGCAAAACTGCACCAGCTACTTGTCAACTCTTTCCCATCACAAATATGACCTGCAAACTAAAAGTTACATGTATCTGTAAATTCTCTAACTCCAAATTGAGCAATACATATCACATCACTTAATCCCACGCTTAAGAGCCACAGCCTCTAGTTTGGGATCCACTGCTCTGCATATATCTCTCCAGCAGTGCTGTAACTGCTGCTGCTTCACTATCCTATGCCATCAGCTGCTCCTCCATTACCTAGCCCAGAGAAAATAGTTCATCAGACAAACTGGCTCCAGATATATTCACTGCAGAACTGACCAATGGATTTCATCTTCCAATACATAGCTGCATTACTGCCATATACTACTCCTGAACCTAAACCCATCGCCTGCCCAACTGCCAATACCATATCACATCTGGTTTCTGTGAAGGGCTTTCATAATCATGGCTTTCAATAGTGTATCTTATAAGCTGCCTATAAAGAGTGCGTAACTGTCAAGTGCACTGCATTATGGCTGTCAGGGAAAGGAATCGCAGGATTTGGTGGCTAAATCTCAGTTCCAAAATTGCTATGGATTTCTCCAGGCATCCCAAACACAGAGAAAAGCATTACCACTTTCAAACATGGCATGAATGTGGTACAGTTCAATCAAAGAAGTTAGAAGCTCTGATTGCTGAGATTAACAAAGAAAATACTTTAAACCATCATAAGGAAGCATCATGGAGGAAGTGGATCTCAGTTCAGCAAGATCAGTCTGATGTACAGTGTTCTTGTGATGATAAATCTTCAAGGTATAGTATGCAAAAACTGGTATGGCTGAGCCACTGACAGTTATAGAAGACAACTCAATGAATGATCAACTAATTTAATTCATGCTTCTCTTGATACGAAACAAAACAAAATTCCTTACTGTGGACTATAAACAAGTTATCTTTGGATATATAAAAAAGTTATATAGAGAACAGAACTATCTTTAAAATAAATTAACATTCTTCTCTCTCCAATTCAGGAAGCACAAGTGGCAGACTTTTACAAGTATTTATAAATATCTGTAGACAACAGAATAAAGATATTTCAGTAGTTCTCTATTAAAGTATGCTTTTCATCAGTCTTTATGAAACAAAGTTCCTTCTCTTCTTTTGTATTATTCTTCACTTGAATAAGGGAAAATAATACAAATGCCTAAATACACATACTGAATTTAAATAAAGATTAAAAAATAATAAATTATTAATAATAAAATAATAAAATAAAATATATAATATATATAATAATATATAATAATAATAAAATAAAATAATAATAAATTAAGATTTTAAAAAAAAGATTAAGACAGACAAAGGAAAAAAAACAATACCAATATACATAAATGAAACTACGGTATTTGGGGAAAATAAAAGGCAAGAAAAGGGTAAAACTGTTATTGCTATGGGTACTTTACAAAAAGGCTTGCTTCACCATCAATTTACCATCAATTGTCATTGCAGCCCAGTAAGAATCTCAGAATTATCTGCAAACTTTATATCTAATCCGATCAGATTTTTCTGGGCCAGAGTATAGCAAGACAAAATAAAATACTTTTTCATTCCAACTGAGCTCTCAATTTAATATGGTAAGATACTCAAACAATGGCTTGTCTACAAAATACAAGTCTTGGACAACACGACGGAATTGTCTTAGTTCAATCAACGAATAAAACAGGTGTCTTGCCAAACCACTTTTTATCTTTCCTCAAATAGGTTGGCCTATGACCAAGCTTTTGTGCTGCTTAATCCACACATTGTCCCTCAGTAAACAACAAATGGAAGAGAAAGATTATCATACTCTTACATAAAATTGGCCATAAAAAGTAGACAATATTCTTTGATAGCCACATCTCTTCATTCTGTATGTCTAAATCCATAAAGGTTGAGGAGGATTGGGTTAGAGATCTTTTAGGTAAGCCTGACATCCACAAATTGATGGGCCCTGATAGGATGCATGGGATGGACTACTGAGGGAGTTGGCAGATGTTGTTACTAGGCCACTCTCTACCATCTTTGAAAGATTGTGGAGAACTGGAGAGGTGTCTGAGGGCTGGAAGAAAGCTAATGTCACTCCAGCCTTCAAAAAGGGCAAGGAGGAGGACCCAGGAAACTACACGCCAGTCAGCCTCACCTCCGTCCCTGGAAAGGTGATGGAACAGCTTGACTGTTATTAGTAGAAATATCCTATAGGAATGTTCAGTGGAATACATCTCTAATTTATCTTCTAATGAATCACTTACCAAGGACAAATATCACACCTCTCATTTCTAAACCAAAGGTCTAGAATCATCAGATAAATTTATTTCTTATTTTTATCTGAAGGTTTGTATTCATAATAAAGGCATAACATCCTTCAAAGAACGCTTAATGCTCTTTAAAAAGATTTAACCCTTCCCATAAGCTGCTATTGTTCTTTCCAGTTTTTCATTTTAGTATTTGTAGTACCAAATTACTGATCAATGGAAAACATTCTACCAGAAAAATAACTTATTTTTTTCTCTAATTGCTTAAAACGAGCCTACCATTTAAAAGTGAATCCATAGCCTGAAAAAGAAAATTTAGAGATATTGATTACTTCCCCTCCCCCCCCCCCCCAAAAAAAAGAAAGGATAATTTTCCTGTATAAAAGACATACACAATGGCCACAGCAAGACTACATCTTCATGCTCTATAATCACTTCATTGATAAAACCATTCAATATAAATTTAAATTTAAGAGCACATTCTTGACTAAATAGATGAATTTGGAAATGTAATGTTGTACATCTTTAAATGTAATAATATATTTTAAAATGGCTTTGTTTTCTATATATATTCCTAACACCAAGAAAACAAATACTTAACACGTGCACAATAATTGAACAACAAACTGAAATATCCCCCAAATTAAAACAAACTTAAACAAAACTAAGAGATAAACATAAAAACTTCATGAATAAAAATGTATTTCTAATGAACAAAGGACCTAGAAGGCCAGATAATGTGCGATGAAAGATGTCTTTTCTGCTAGAAACTTCAGTCAAAATGAGGTTTATATTTGTCACCAACAGATTACATTATTTTTGTTTAGTGTATCTCAACCTGAATGTGAAAACTGCACCAAGACTCCAGCTTGTACTGAGCACATCTGTCCAAATTCTGCATGTCAGACTGCCATAAACATGCAGCCTGATTCTCAATCTGGTTTCCTGGGGAAATTTAGGGATTTATTTCTTCAACAACATTAATTGCAAAGAACACTAAAGAGAAAGTTCATGTATGCAACCACACAATTCACACCATCAAGTCCAGGACATAGTGTAGGAACATCAATTCAGATACAAATCCAAATGACTAGACTAATCAAGTGAGATTCTATATTGTAACACAAGAAATTTAATTTTGACAGAACTTTTCAGTGTTAACAAAAAAAAAAAATCATACTCATCAGACACACATTTTCATATCCTGAAGTCATCAAGAACCTTAGTACTGAAAGCATGTTACACAAACTTCAAGAAACCACCTCCCATCACATACTGCGGATCTACGTTTTACTAAGCACAGGAGACGTCACTGATTAACCACAGGGGAGTTATGGGGAGAATGTGGAATTCAATGTGGAATTTTAAAACAAGCCAATAATCTTCTTGCCTTAAGAATCTAATCAAAACAGCACACAAACACAGCTTAAGTATTTTAAGCTAAAGCTTGCCTTATACTAATGATTCTGGCTTCCTATTCTGGAAGATTCACCATCAACAATGATTCTGCAATAAACTAGTGAGAGAGAAACATAACAAACTCTTTCTCCAAATGCGAATCCAATCTGAATTTGGTTGGAAAAACAGCAACTTATTAAATCAGCTGCTTTGAGAAGTTCAGGGAAACATGCACATTACAGGTAGCTTCTATTCAAGCTTCTATTTGCTTGATAGAGTGATCTCCAAGTCTCTCTAGTACAGTAATTCCAGCTAGGTCATAGCATATCTGAATATACAATTTGATAAGTTTTGATAGCTCTTGAACTGATACAGTTTGACCTTTAGACTTTTTGCCAAAAGCCACTAACAACCTTATGAACTTTCTAAAGTATTCAGTCTTGTCAAGATACTAGCTGACAACCCTTTTAACATCCAACATACGCAATGAGCTTTTCTGAGATGTTAATACATGAGGAAAACATATGCAGATGAAAATTCAAAAGCACTTTTGTCAAGATTATAGCAGGGTCATGGAAACATTGTTTTCCCTGTCAAAAGAAAAGAAGGTTCTCCGACTCTAGTACAGATTTCTGGATTTATCTGACTGATGTTCTTGTTATAAAAATTGTTCAAATTAATGAAAAGGATGATAATTAGTATTTTGACAATAGGAAGAGGAAAACAAAGAAAAGACTAACAGGTATACAGAGGAGCATCGTGTTTCCAAGACAAGATCAGTTTCCAAAGATCCAGGAAGATTCAAGGTTTTTATCTATACTTCTAGACATACAAGATTCAGTAAGGAGAACTATTACTTTATGTACGTTGAACTGTAAATATTTAAGCTCTTAAGTAACTGCTTCTGCAAAAACAGGGAAGCAATCTTACTAAATTAAGACTTATGATCAAGTAGATTTTGTTACAGATATTTATACTTTGGCAAGGTACACAGGGAGTATTTTCTCCTGTCTTCTCTATCCTCCAATATTTTGAAACAAGAAGCATAGACTATCTATTGTCAGTAGGTCAAGAGAGAGAAAACATTTTAAAATTTATGTCTAACTGTTGGTAATTTCAGATCATTATTTCTAAAATTGTCACTATGATTATCATTTTTATAGAACATTAAGTATTTTCTGAAGAGCAACAAAATATGGGGAAAAAATCCCCAGCAGGAGACACTCTCCCTACTGTCTTTCACATAGTTTCTGAAATCCAACGTGAGCCAGCTGTAGCACACAAACAGTGTACATTTCTGTTAGCCAAGCTCAGAGGACCATAAAAGGTAAAAACAAAATTCTCAAACTCAGAATTCTATACAGTGATCATCAGTAATAAATTCATATATAAACATGTTTGTTTGCAACCTACAATTTGAGCTGTGTCCTATCATCAAATGAAGCAATACCATTAACCAAACAACAAATACTAAGTAAAAGGATGACATGGGAAGTGATGAGAACATAAGTGCACAAATATTAACTCTGGGAGAAAACCCAGCCAGACACAGCTTTTAGTGTTATATTGCCAGCATAGGTGAACCTTAATCTGCCTCCTACCTTAAGACTCCTATCTGTAACGAGTAGACCAAGTAAACAACACTGACCATTGAAAATCATTGTAGTGAATTAAGGAGACTGAAGAATTAAGGATTGCCATCAGACTTGCTCAACCTAAATCCTACCTACATTCCTTGCATTTCCTATTATGTGTCACTCTGAAGACCTAATGCCAGGGAATAGAGACACTGCACAAAGAGATTAGCTAGACTGTGATCATCTGGCTGAATCCCCAGGTTCCCTGACAGTTCACTGGAAAAGTCTGTATGCAGAAGAAATGCTGTATCTACTTTCATTACAAATAGGCAGTATTTTCAAATGGAAAGTTTTCTTTTGACACTTTTCAGCATCAGTAAGTATAAGCATGGAAAAATGGAAAATTATAAAGCTTTAAGCAATTTGATATTTGGCTTTATACCCAGTTGCAAATTTAACACAATCCACATGTGGAGTGTATTTTTATAACCTTGCAAAATGTCACAGTTAATGGTGGTCACTTGTTTGTGTTAAATCTTAGTCTCTAAGAACGACTTCAATTTAAAGGTCCCAGTTATATAAAAAATGCACTTTACAATTCCAGTGAGTCAGGCTCTCCAGAATATCCTCTACTGTGCACAGAACACAAAATCCTACACCCTCAGCAGGGCAAATGAGAGGCTGCAAAACAAGTATTAATTCAGGGATGCTTAAGTTACTGTTGCAATGAAACCTGTTGAGGCATGAATAAGTTACAGATATGTTCAAATTTGCATAAGGAAAAGGAGACAAAACTGGAGAGAAGAAAAAAATCAGAGTAATGAATGGACAGAGCTATAAACTTTTCTGTATTGTTAAAGCTACTCAGAAATTATTAACAGTTCCTTTACAGTTGTTTTTGTTCTATTTTTTAATACAGATCTCTTATTTTAGCTGATCTAGTATAAAACATACTTCTTTGTTAGGTACAAGCTCTGTCTGTAAGAAGAGGAATTTTTTAAAATTCTTTTCTTTTGCAAATTAACTTCCAAACTATTATTGAGTCTTATGAGAATTATTAAGAGAAAAATTGAATAAAATACAGATCATTACCAAAAAAAGCTTTAGAACAGCATGAGCAACATCACGTCATTAAAATGTTTTATTAAGATAACAAGTAAATTTGTTCAGTTTTATTACTTCCTATTTATATAAGGAGAAATTGAAAATCAAAACAGAAAACTATTAGAGACATTAAATAAATGCTCATATTTGCATTTCTTTATAGGTACGTACAATCATCCATATTTTCTTCCAAGCTCTGGCACTTCGGTGAAATGTACTGAAAAAAAATCAGATTAGCTGCTTACAAACAACTAAAAATAACATCTAAGAGTTTATTTGTAAACTATGCCCTAGTTGTATAAAACACTCAAAGAATGATTAACAAGTTTTATATTTGAATCCTCTATAAAATATTAGGAAGTACTTAAAACTTGAATGATGGTTACCTTAAGGACACACTATACTCAGGATAAAAGATGCTTTTATACTGAACCCAGGACCCAGTCTCCTCCTCTGTATTCCAGTCTTCTATTGAAAAGAGATTGAACGATGTAAACCTTCTTACAGACACTTGTTGGAGATGCACATCTTTCAAGTGCTTTTTCTTCAGAACCTTTGAAATGAAGAACAAATTAAACATTAATAACAAAACTTTCAAGAAAAGAAAAAAAACATAGGCTCATTTAACTGAAGAGGTAAGTCTGAAATCAACCATTACATCTATGGTATTAGCTAATAGCTATGAATAACTAGTCCAAGTATGTCAGGCATGAAAAAAATAACAGTGGCATTGATAGTAGGGGTCAAGAGAATGGGTTATGAATTTATTGTCTCAGTAACTTTAGAGTAAATGTACTCTTGTTTACAACTTAAAAAAGCGCTTTTTTTAACTCATACTCCAGCAAACCCATGCTAAGATTATACAAGCTTTTGTCTTTTTTTTTCTTTTTCTTTTTTTTTAATCTTTTCTCATATCACCCCAAAGGCAGCTTTACAGACCAGACCAAGCAGTGAAGTGCCCTCACTGAGCAATTCCTGTCCCACTCACTCTCACTACAGGTACAAAAAAACAAAGGATATCTTCAGTAGGGTTTAAATGACTAAGCATCAAAATATGACCCTCAAGTGCCCGAGTGTTCTATTTTTGCCAGATAAGGTACTTACTAGCTTGAAAGACTACTACTGCACACATCCAGAACGGCTGTCAGACTTGCCTGAGCTGAGCAACTTGCCATCTATATCAGGCCCCAGATTGTTTCAGATTCCACAACTCGTCCCGTCAGGCCTCTAAAAGGGGACTGATGCATTAGCCAATCTTTATGTAAGCCCTAAACACTTTGAGGGCACTGAATTTAACACTAGGACGTTGAAGAAGACAACAAAGTGGCAGAGGCAGAGAATATAACCATTCACATTTTGTATAAAAGTCAAATGGTTAAAACACTTGCCCCAGAATGGAAAAATGTGGGCCTAATGTCCCACTTAGACTGATGCATTCAACCATGCTTCCCAGAAGAGGGCTATCAACTCATTTGTACAGGGAAATCCAATAACCAACCCGTTCAAGCTGCATCATTTTACAGAATACAGTGAGCATCTCCATGCCAGAAAAAACCATCTATGTCTTATTCTTTAAGAAAGTGATGTGGAAGGAATGGAGAGATGCCCTAGGTTTAAGTTCTTTCTCTCAACATTCAAAGGAAGAATACATTGCCATTACATTTTTTACCTCGAGGCAGATAAGCAGTCCACAATGACGAAAAAAAGATCAGAATATGAACTCAACACTTTAAGCAGATAGAGCTCTACATGGAATAGCCCTATAGAGTAGGAGAGTTCTACAATTTAGTTTTTCCATTCCCAGTTTTTGCAAACTAGAGCTAAACCTGAAGTCAAATAAGAAGTAGCTCTTCAGAATTACAAATATTGAAATGGAAGTTTTGCATACTGGGTGTGTACAAAAAAATAACAGGCCAGTGTTTTCATTGCTACCCCCAACTTTTTTCAGTAGTTCTTTAACTGGAAATGTACTCAGATCTATCAGCCCTACAGTTTGGAAACACAGCATTACAGCATGTTTAGAAATTCCACATAAGCGTGCAGAGCAATTACATTTGTTATGTATGCTGTCAGCGTCTCATAGACTGAGGGTCACTGTGTTTGGACCCATCTTCACTGGCAGATCTGAGCATATGAAGGTATAAGCATCTTTATCAAAGTATTAAAAATGACTTGTCCACACTATTGCTTCTACTTTTGTAAAATATGGGAAAAACATAAACAGGAAGGAATTAGGAGAAAAGAATTAAAACATTAGCAGAATTAACACCTTCATGCCATAGTGATGTGCCTAGAAACAAAACAGACTATCTTGACAATGAAAAAAAGTCATAAATTTCAGATTTTAAAAAAAAATAGAACAGAGGTGAGGCATTACTAAGAGGAAAAGAATCCAGCAATGACAGCACTGTTTTCAGTTCTTTGCTCTACATTTTCTAGTCATTCTGTAAAATACATTTTCTGGATTAGCAGAAAATCCGAGCATTTGAGTTCTCAAAAGAACATTTCTCCATCAGTGTCAAACTAAAATCAGGAGGTTTAAGATCTAAAAATTACGAAAGCAAGTCAAGTCTTTTAAAAACTTAACTATAACTGAGAAGACAGAGCACAGAGGAAGAATATGTTGCATTATTTATATTTCACTCTTTACACACAGATGAAAGTTTTCTTTCTTAAGCCAGCTCCTAGAGACATCAAAACATAGCACAAGCTGATAAACAGATATCAGTTTTTTTCTGGCATGGAGATGCTCACTGTATTCTGTAAAATGATACAGCTTGAACGGGTTGGTTATTGGATTTCCCTGTACAAATGAGTTGATAGTCCTCTTCTGGGAAGTATGGTTGAATGCACCAGAAGGTGACAAAACTATCTAAAATTGTAATAATGTTTTTAAAAGGTTGAAAGATAGTCTTCTCTATTTTCATGATGCCCTTCCAACGAACTTGAGACTTCCCAACTTCCTGCATGCTGCCATTCTAAATGAACATGCCCAAGGAACCTACACAACTAGTACGTAATACCAAAGCAAGGTTAAGGATTCTCAGCAGTATAGACAAAACTCTGATTTGTGGTGATGGCAGAGAACTGTGGTGGGGAAGTAATCACTACACACCACTGGTCTATAGCAGGGACTGCACCTCTTTCTCCTCTCTCATTAACTTAGTTCAAAGTTTCTCTGAATATTTTTCTCTCCAAAAATCCCAGAAGTCTTGTTTCACTTTGCTCGGTATCTTCTGTGCTTATTAAAAGGTCCTGCCTTCTGCACAAGATCGTTGTAGGAGTACAGAAGTTTTGAACTTGTGCACAGATCATACATACAAAATAGCTATAGGTTCTGTAACAAAAGATTGTCTCCCGACAACCCTGTGCCTTCAAAAACAGGGGGAGAGGAGGAAGAAAATTCTAATGCAAGCTCTAAAGTCTCACTTTTACCCTCCCAGCTTCCCCTTTCTCACATGTATGCTCTTTCATCTCTAACTTCACCTAGCAATGTAAAATTCTAAAACAGATTATTCTCTGTTTATCAGAATGATAAAGCAAACTCTAAATTAATCCGGATCAGAGGAACACACACACATATATATATGTATACAATTTAGGGGGAAGAAAACAAAAACAAAGAAAAACCCCATCCATTCCATCTACTCAATTAGCAAATAAAAGAAAATATGGAAAGGATGATGTCCAGAAGAGGAAAGATGATGTCCAGAAGAGAACTGCCTTTTAACTAACAAAAACAGGTCTGAAAGCTTAAACTTTGAAAAATTAAGCTATTACCACTGGCATATCATTTTACCTATCCCACAACTTTCTGCCTCTAGAATAGAGGCAAAAATACAGCCATTCGTTAAATATAGTTGTTTTTTTCCAGGTTTCAAATAAAACTTGCAGGCACGGTTTTAGCAAGATTAGCAAAATGCCATGCTCACTATCCAATGTGATCTAGAGAGCGAGCTAACATGTCGTGCAGGCCACAATTTATTTCGTGCTGATCTACATCATGCACGTCGGTATCAACCACTCTCCTCAAGCACAGAGATGCAGAGACTACAGTGCAGAGGTTCTTTGCATCAGCTCAGATCCAGCCGAGAGTACGTTCTCCAGCTCAATGCTGAGCCTGGAGCCATCGGCTGTATCTACACCAACTTCCCCACAGCTTCAGGACAACCCAAGCAGGCCAGATATATGTAACGCAAACACAGGAACAATCATTCCTATTTTGTTTTGTACTTTGCTTTATAAATCTTGAAATTAAAATGAGGGTTGACCCATGCTTAGGCACTATGCCTTCTGACTCTAAAGTAATCCAAACCAATAATCCTGCCAATTTGCCTCAAGATCCACCACTGCCCATTGCACTGTATGAGTCGCTCCACAGATGAATGTACAGTACTTCAAAAACAGGAACAAGAAAAGCAACAGCTATCAGGTAGCAGGCTCTTTGAACAAGTTTGAGACCACAGCTCCCCAGGCTCATGAGATGCCAGTGAAAACAAAGTAGTTGGCTGGATACAAGACTGGGCTTTTAGCCTAAGGTGAACTCAAGCTCTTAGAGCTCAAGAGAGTCAGGATGGGACAGGGTACATTTTGTAAAATTCATGAGAATAATCGTGTGACAGCTACCTCTTGGTTTGAGGTCAACAGAAAAGCAAATTTGCTCTCTTATGTAGTATTTCATTGAGTCGTGAGCAGCAGGTTGGTTATACCAACAATGCTGCATTTGTTAAATTAGATCATTCACCGCAAGATCTGTGATGTAAAACTGTCATCTGTGAAGTAAAATTCATCCTTCTTGAGGGATGTGTAAAGTATAATATTTTAAAACTCTGAATGCAAATGAGACAGTGATACAGGTAGGAAAGAAACATTTGATAAGATCTTTCTAGTGTCTATGTGAGTAACTGCCAGGAGGTATTCAAGTGCCTGTAAAAGAAAAAAAAGTGGACTTTGTTTAGTCTGGATCTCCCTCCCCAGTCCAGAAATATTAGAGATTTTTCCAGTATTGGTTACTGCAAAAATTTTCAAATAAATGTTCAGAAACTAGTAAATTATCACTTACTATTGGATGAAAAGCTTCTCTAATGAGGCATTTCCATTTAAAATTTCAAGTATACTCAGCATGTCATAATTAGAGCATGAAAAAAACCTCTCATCATTAAAACACACAGCATTAAAACAAATGCTTGAAAACATCAACTACTCTAGAAAGATTCTAGCGAAGTATTACCACAGATCAACATCACAGGGCTTTGGATATTTGTTCACTACATCAGGACCATATTTTGGACTCCCGATAAAATCTAGAGATATTTGATCTGCTTTCGAAAAATACTTCAGGAGAACGGCAGTCACTTGAAATTCACTGTCTTTCCTCCATCTCATTGGCTCACTTGCACTAAAAACCAAAAGCATTTATAACTGATGTTCTATACAACCCCATTCAATTAAATGGCACTGACTAGAATGCAGTATTTTGCATTTGCAGGAAAAATTCTTCATAATTAACTATAGCATAATCATTAACCATACCATCAATAGGACTGTATTTTTTAATAGTTTATTTACCAAATTGTTTTATTCACCTTCAAACTATTTACAAACTCAGATTAACAAAGACATGGAAAAAGACTTGCAGCACATGCGCCTTTTACAGAGATAGAAGCAGGAAGAGAAGAAAAACTTTATGAAGTTCAGCCAAAATAAAGCTAATGCCCTATCCTCATTTGGTATCTTATTTCGCAGTTCTGGGAATAAAAGTAAATTAGTAGGTGATCATATAAAATTTCTAAGGGAAAGACTGTGAGAAGAAGAGCAAGAAGAAGGTAACAGCACAATATACTAAGCCTACAGATTTCAGGAAAGTTTTTATTAAACTTTCTACAGGGAGCATGAATGGTGGGATCCAAATCTCTTCTTTCCTCCCACACAAGAGGCACGTTATCAAACTTGGCATATGCCTATTTCTCCAAATTCCCCATTAAATACTATGGATCATGCCATCAGCTGTACAGTCTGAAGGAGTTCAAACACAACCTTACACAATTTACTTCAGTCATTTACAATGCATACTACATATGTAACTTACTGTAGCATTTTGCTAGCAAAGAATATTTTCTGTGATTCTGACAAGCCAAATTTTAAAATATTGCCAAACTTCAAACTCAATATATACATAAAACATTTTACTGATAAAAAAAATACATATGCAAAACTCCAGTTCTTTATGCCAGCTTCATAGGATACCTGATAAAAGGGCTTTTTTCTTAATTAAATCAGCTAGCACGCACTCAAGCTTCCTTACCATAGCGAATCAATTTGTGTATGCATTGAATAAAAGCAAATTCAATATATAAACACAGCAGAGAACTGACTTCAAGTAAGGGGTTATTATAAGCAGTATGAAAAGCATTTTTAAAAGCCCTGTTAGAAATGCTTCAACAGTGCTCCTTTATAGGAGGATATAAAGGAAGGTTGATGCCTTCTTCCAATCCATAGATATATCTGAGCATCACTGTAGTAAAGAGTGCAAAACTGATTTTTACTTTAGATGTACCACTAAGATTACATCGATCCTTGTTCACTGTACCATACACAATTGACAGAAAAATTGAAGAATACAAAAAATAGGGAATCTGCAGAGGAAAAAGTCACAGATGCAGTTTGAAGAAACAGGAGTCTTCTCCCCAGATACCTACAAACACACCCCTCCCACCTATTCCATTGCTCTGGACAGTTCCTTATGATTTTAAGAGACAGGGATACACCAAGGCAAATAAAAGATAGTATTGTTGTGGAGTAGAGCCTGCATAGTTTACTAGAACAGAAACCTACAAAGCTGATTTTCCTACCTGCTTTAGCATATAATAAAACACAAGTTTGTCCAACTGAACAGGAGTGGAACTTAACAACCACAAAACACATCAAGAAAAGGGCAGCGTTACAACGATATAATGTAATAACGATGAAAGACTGTCTTTGCTGCAAGGGGAGTTTCTGGTTGTGGATCACCCTCCACTTCCCTGTGCTATGCGGGCGGGGGTGGGGGGGGAGGCAAAGACACTAATTAGGCAGACGCTAAAGAGCCCAACTCGAGCAACATCCGTATACGGCATCGAAACACAACCTAAAAAGCCCCAAGTAATGCCTGTTGGATTAAATGAGTCACACACCATTCTGCCTCCTCCCTCCCTGCTGCCATGGAAAGTATTTAGCAGACTGCTTTGGAGGCCTATTTCAGGCACACCTTAAAGACTTGGTGTATATATTGTACCTATCTATCTACCTATCTATATACACACACACAGAGATGTACATATATAAAAGTACATATATAGATAATTCCCTCCCTCCCGCTCCTAGAAAGCGGACTGCAAAGCTCTCCGGGGCCAGGCTTTCCGCGAAGCCTCCCACCGCCGGCAGCGCTGCCCGCCCCGCCAGCGCAGCGCAGCGCAGCGCAGCGCGCGGACCCTCAGCCGTTAGGAGCGTAACGGCCGCACAGGGCCGTTACCGCCTGCCCGAGCCGGGGGCGGGAGCGCGCCCACCGCGCGCGCGGAGGGGCGGGAACCGGCTGCCCCCAGCCACCGCCCCGCCCCGCCCCGGCCGGCAGCGCCCCCAGCCGCCCCGCCCCGCCCACCTCCCCTCACGCCGTGGCGGGACAACGGCGCCCCTCGGCAGAGCCCCCCACCCCGCCCCGCCCCGCCGCCCGCGGGCTCCCCCTACCTGTCCGAGCAGCCGCCAGCGGGCTCTCGCCGCGCACCTGCCCGCGGCGGCGGCGCGGCGCGGGGAGCCGTCAGCCTCGGCCATGCGGCGGTGACAGGCAGCGCCCCAGGCTGACGCGGCGGCGGGGGCGCGCAGAGACCCCCGCTCCGTGCGCGGGGAGCGGCGGCCCTGGCCGGCGGAGAGCGGCCCCCGACAAGCTCCGGCAGCTGCCTGCACCGGGCTAGGGCTCGGGAGAGAGGGCGCGGGAGGCCATTTTTGTTAAGGGCAGCAGACGTGCCCGTTCGGGCGCGCTCGCCACCTGCCCGCGGCGCCAGCGGGCAGCGCTGCCGGGGTGCGCGGCAGGCGCACGCCGCCTCTGCGCACTCTGCGGACGCGCCTCGAAACGGCTCTGCTGCCGCCTTAGCGCCCCGGGGGCGAAACGGGACGCGTGCGTGAAACGTGAGTGACCCAGGAAGCAGCGGCCCGGCGTGGCGGGCGCCCCCGCCGCGCTCCCCCTCTGACATCAGCGCTGGTCGCCGCTGCGTGAAGCGCCTTGGCGCCATGTTGGCTACGGGCAGGACCCGAGGCAGCCGGGAAGGCGCGCGCTCGCCTGCCATCTTAGCCGAGGGCAGCGCCGCCGCCGCGGGAGGGGGAGCGCGTCGAAGCCGGGCTGCGACGGCGAGTGCTTGCGCGGGGCCGCGGGCGCTGCGCGCCGCCGGCACGGCCTTGCCGCGGCGGTGAGGGCAGGGCCGGCGGCGCCTCCACCTCTGCGTGGCGGGGGAACAGAGCCGGGGCGGGCCTCACCGGGGTGGGCCGGGCCGGGCCGGGCCGGGGCTACCCCGGGGCTGCGAAACACGAGGGGTGTTTCCCCCCACACACACACGCACCCGAAATGCTGCAGTCTTTAATTTTCTTGCGAGTGGCGGCTATCTGTTCGCTGTTCTTCTGCTTTCCTGGCATAAAGTGATTTTATGACATGATACTTAAAAAAAAATCTCCCCGGAACCCTCCTGGTTTTGGTTTCTGAACATTTAAACAGATGCATAGTTTCATCTTCCTTTCCATTTATTGATAGTTTCACTAGACCTAAACTTGCCGCTGTCTGGAAGCGCATTTTGGAGAAGGGTGGCAGGCTGAACTGCAAGCTAAACCGTTTATACGAGTCGTGAAGAAACAAGTTTTACTATTTTTTTTCTTTTCTGATTTACTTAGCAAGTTATTTTGAAAGGTGAAATACTGTTGCTATTTTAAAAGGGTCTACCTCAATTTTTTTTATGAATATTTCACATAGTGTAAATAACCAGCAGTTTGGGATTTTCAGAAATTTCAAGTGGACTGTTAAGAAATGAAGATTTGGATGTCATGTACTGGAGTGCAAAATTTTTTCCAAGCACTGAGCTTCAGTGTCAAATACTACTCTAAGCATAACCATCTTCAGACAAAATATCTTTGTAGTCAAATAAAACCAAAAAAATGCCACATCCTGGACTGCTCAGGAAATACGTACAACAGCACTGTGTCACCTGGAAGCATTCTACAATGGAGATACTTTTCCTGCAAGGTATGCTGTTTAAGTGTAGACTTAATGCCAAAAGCTGTATGGACCCATCTTTTAAGGAAGCTAGCCACATTATTTCATATGTCAAGAAAACACATTTTTCCTAAAGAGTTTGAAGCAGGAAGGATTTCGAGGATATTTCTAGGATACTAGGATTTCAGTTATGATCAAAGACATATGACTTTGTTCAACTTCTCTGTTTCAATGTCAAAGTGCACTTTGGTTGATTTTGCTGCTCTAGCAGTTTTTTTTTTTTAATAGTATCTTCCTGAAGGATTCAGTTAAAGTGTCAGGGTAAAACTGCAAGGAGACATTAGCCAGTATAGAGACAAAGTGTCCAAAGTGATGATACCAGATTTAGACACTGTGAGACATCTCAGTGCTCAACAAACTTGGCCTTTTTCTGTGCTGACCAATAAGTCACAGTTTGCAGCATATTAGAACATTTGATGTCTCGCAGTTGCGTTCACATGTGATAAACTACTTTTAAAAATTACTTGGATTTATTTTTGTAAGTAAATACTGGGTAAAACAGTGGTAATGTAGCATGCTAGATACACGGCCAGAAAATGGCCTGAAATCATTTCAGTTCTTCTGTCCCTGTATCTTCTAGTACAGTGTTGTAATGGTACTCCAAAAGTAAAAGCTTATTGTGGTGTGACAACCATCAATATATCAATTTATATGCACAATGTAAAACGATTGTTGTTTTGGTTTATCTTAGACATATTTCCAGAAGAATGTACAGTGGTTCTAAAACGATTTCAACTTGATATTTCTTCAAAGGTGATTTGAAGATTGTCTTCAAAATACGTATTGCAACCCCTTTTTATTTCTTACAATAATGTAAGCTAATGTTGCTAAGTCTATGTCTGAAATGTAAACAACTGTTTCAAGGAGAATATTTGAAGAATTGATGGATAAGATTTTGTTGTCCTATTTATTAATTGGCAGTTCACTAACAGTTATAAATGCAGGTCTATGAGCACTGGCTCCAGGAGGCAAACAGGTGGTCTTTGAGAGGAAGACTGCTTGCCTTGGAGTAAATATTTGCAAGCAGATAGTCACTGAGCTCCTTTACTATCCTCAAAATCTCCCTAGATACTCTTCTAGATGACTGGTTTTACCTCCATGTGATTGAGTTGTACAGTAGCTTCCTTAATAGATGTCTATGCTGCCGTTAGCTTTATATAGTATTTTTAAATAAGTATAATGGGAACTGCTCAAGCAAAAGGAGGAGGAATCTTCGCAAAGAAGGCAATAGATCTGTGGAACCTGCCAAAAAAAGTTGTGGATCCTACAATTTTATATAGGTCTAAGGGGAGGTTCTATGTGTACGTGAAAAAGAAGTTTTTAAATGTCCACTTTTATATATCCAGAAACCACTTTCAGCTTAAGAAATTCCTGCACTAAGATCAGTTAAATGCTGGGAGGATACTTTTTGGGGGAGTATCATCTATGCTCACCCCATTCTTACTCTTTCCTTGGCATCCAGTTGTGGCAACTGTGGGGTTTTTGCTTGCTTCTGTTTTCAGGGATAGTGTTCCCTTTTCTTGATCAAAGCAATTTTTCCACTTCCATTTGTCCCCATAAATGGGAGAGGGTGGTACAAGTAACTTTCGTTTTCTTTTCCTTCACAATGCAATTTCCCAGTTGTTCTGGAGCTTCTTTAAGTGTTTTCTTAGTTTTTTGAACTGCTTCTGATTTGATATACTGGACTAGAGCAACTGTCTATATAATGAATGTTCATATGCTCTCATGACTGATGTAGTTAATATTCACAGAGAGTTTGGTAATTGGAGCATACAGGCTTTGGAACAGAGGAACTATCCATATTGTTAACATTTTAAATCTCAGGCATTTGTGAAGAGAAAACAGGAGCAAAACAACAGTTCTTGGCTGCGGAGTGAGGATGGTATACAGGTGTATGCTGTTTTTTAAGTTTAAAGACATTTACATAATATATCAAGTGTTATAAAGTGCTACTTTGTGTCACTGTACTGTAGTACTGTACTGTAGTACTGTAGTATATGTTGTTTAACTTGTTATTTAATCAAATAACGAGGCTTTACAGAAAGCTAAAAGAGCCAATTTTGTGTTAGCAATTTTAACACATTTTTAACAAGAGGAGATATGACTTTGGCAGGCAGGTGGGCAGCAGTAGTCAGCTCGTGGCTCTGGCCAGAAAACCAGATCCATGAGTTTATTCTTGATGAAAAATGTTACAGAACTTGTATCAGTTCACTGCTTCAGTTTACTTCCTGGCCCAAAGAACATTTAAACCGACAGTTTTGAGAAGGTGGAGCAAAGACCAGAGCAACCAGCCAGGACTGCTAGCTAGAGTGGAGGAAGGCATTGCTGTCAACAGAAGAAAATGATGGGAAAGATTGGAAATGATAGGAAAACAATGTGAGAAAACACTTCTGAAGAAAGAGAAGTAATACAATTCAGTAAAAATTAACTAGAAAACTGATTCTAGGACAAGAACAAACATACCTATAATCAATGAAGAGTAACCTAAATTTTGGAGAAGAAACTTCAATAAATGCTTCAAAAGTACATTTGAAAATTCCCTCCTGAAAGATCAAAAAGGACTGAAAGGACACTTCATCCCAAAATTTTTTTTTAATGATTCATACTGTTGTAATAATGCAAAGTTATTTTGTGGATCCATAGCTTAGGAAGGATTATCTTACTGACATTAATTGACTGTTATTATCTCATTGACTTTAACAAATGACCATATTCATATTTGAATAGAGTGCTGGTTTACAGTCATTGTTGTCTTTCCCTATTTAGCAGAAAGTGACAAAAGTTTCTCGCAAAGGAAAAAAAAAAACATCTGCATTAACATCAGAGCTTTTGTACAAGGACCTTCTGAGGTCAGAGCAAGAAAACTGGAATGAAATTTCAGCGGGATACAAATCTATGACAGAAAGAATCAAGCAAAAATTAGAGGGATTGTACAACAAGTATACATTCAATTTGAGCAGCCCAAGGGTAAGTGGCAAATAATATAAACATTTGCCATGATTTAGTACAAACAAGAGGCAGTGAAGCCATTCCTGCTATAAAATGCTGTTTCACTGTTTATTTTATGGTGGTACTTTTGATTTTTGAATATTCTTATAACTATGCTTAACAGCATAGAACATGTTTTTAGAACAGCTCATACCAGTTATAAAAAGTGTATTTGAATTTAATTTCTTCATAGTCAAACTATATAATAATCATCTACGTACTTTTTGACAAAGAACTCAAGAACTTTTAAGTTGCAAGAAAAAATGCAGGTGATCTAAGTAGCTCATTAAGTTTAGAGGACAAATAGGTAGCTTAATGAATCTCTGATGCACATAACTCATTCATTCCCCTTTTCAATATCAGATATATTTTCTTTCATTTGTTACATTACAATTGTGTTTGACACAGAAAATAGTCCTAAGAAAAGGTTCTGGAAAATAGTCCAATATTTAACAAATAACCAAGATTTATTTTACACATGTACTGGACTCGAAACACATTTGTTTTGCATTTAACAGATTAGATTTGGAGAAAATGTGTACTTTGAAGAAAATGGCTGCATATTTCTTTCAAAAGCAGATGATGGTAAAGTATTTCCTAACGTGGTATGATTGTGAAAAATATTCTGCATGTATCAATTATTTAGGATGCTTTTCTTTCATTAAAGCTTAATTGCTTGGTTTCTAAAAATAATGTAACTGTATTACAAATAAAATATTCTGATAAAATTCTCTAATGATCATGAAATAAATTTAGAATCCTGAATCAGAGAAGTGAGGTGAAAAGAACTAGGGAATAGTATATATGGATACTGAGCCTATAACAGTAGGCTACTGTAGATACTTACCATTTTGATTCTCTAATTACAGTATTTCATGTTTACCAGGATAATATGTTTAAGCTATCTTGTATTGCTGTAATAGTATAAATACTGTATTAAGATTTTCATCATAACTTACTGGTTTGGGATGTTGGTAAGTTTCTGGAGAGGAAAGAGAGAAGTCATTTCTTTTCAGAGTCCTGGCTTAAAACTTTTAAAAAGGTTAAGTACATTCCTTTTTTTTTGTTTAAATTTCTGAGAGGGTGAAAAAAATTGGTTACTAATTGTATTTAGTAAAAACAAGTGTATTTCAGGTATCTGAATTTTAATACATTCATCAGAAGCCAAAATCTATACTTTTGAAATAATTTTAAAAATAAGCTTTTTTTGGATCTGTAATTTTTTGTTCATTTTCAAAAAATATTTTTGCAAGTATGAAAATATTTCATAAAACAAATATTTGGTGCTAATTAATTCCAGCAGTATACTTGTGAATATTGCAGGCAGACTTGTTAATAATCAATAACTTGATTTAACAATTCCTGTTCATTTTTTTTAGTTCCTTAATTACAGCATTTTTTATTTGTATTGTTTTATGCAGTAGATGAAGCAAATGTTAAAGTTTTATTCAATACTGAACATACTGGCTTTTCTGATGCCCATATTCAACGGATCAGAATTTCACCAGATCAGAGGTATATAGCTGCCAGCCTAAAAAGTGAAAATTCTGAAGAGGCAACCTGTGTTATTATGAAACTTGATGATTTTCCTGTCATAGAAAAAGTCATTCCAAATATTTTTAGTTTTGGTAAGTTATTTATAAATATCCTGTTGACCACATCAACTTTCAATAAAACATTTTTCTTAGCCAACAAAAAAAAATGCTTGTACTTGTTTTAAACAAAAAAGGAGGTAATGTTGCTGGATGTAATGCTTATAGCTGTTGAATTGTTTCTTTAGACAAATGTCCTTTTCCACACTGCATGATTTTTACAAGTTATTTGATGGGAATGAAAGTAAATCCTTTCATGGTACAAGTGTTCCTTCATTGTAAAGGCAAACATTTATATGTGTTTGAAAACCTATGCACATTATGCTTTTTTACTGAATTCAGTATGCTTCTGTAAAAATTTACTGACATAACTTTGCAATATAAGGATCTTTTTGAGAAATTTTCCAGGTATTGAACCCCTGCAGCTACAGCTGAAATCACTGATAGGTGCAGGCATTCAGCTCTTCTGAAATGTATGTAAGTGCTAAGTACTGAGCATTGGCAGGAGTTTCCAGTGGACTCCAGGATGTGAGTTACAAATCAGAGTCCACTGAAATCAGCTAGGACTTCTTTTCATTATTTTTGTGGACTTTATTGCACCAGAATAGATCAAAGAGCTTTATTTTGCCATTAAAATATGCAAAGATAAATGAAAAAGAATGGAAAATCTTTGTTTTATAGCATATTAAAGAATATAGCAAAGAGAGTGCAACAGTGTATATACAATAATCTTACAAGATTATTACTGTTGGATGTCATCAAGTATACACATTGCAGTAAGCAATTTGACTGGGCAAGAATTTGTAAGCAGGAAGTTTTACTTAGTTCTCAGAAATGAAAATGAGCAATAATGCAGTGTTTGCACAATCAAAGTTTATAATGCCTGTTGAAAATCAGACCATAAAACAAGCCAGTGACATATTCTACCATACTTGACTCTGTAGATGTGACAGATTACGGCTGATAACAGAGTACAAAAAATGACAAATCAGAATGGTACTGATCACAACCATTTTGTACAGATGTAAGTGAGATACACAGCAAGAGAGTCAGATTTTATGACCAAAAAGAGTATATGCTCATACTGGATGATGTGAAGTAGCAGACAGACAAATGAAAGTTCTCAAAAATTTACATCTGCAGTTATTTAAAAGTTATCCTAGAAGAACTTGGATTTCCCTAGTAAAGGCTCATCTTTGTAGTGAAACCTCAGCTGCCTTGTACATGTTGGAGCCACACTGCGTTTCAAATAGCAATTGTTTATATTACTTCAATGTGGTAATTACTCAGGTGTTGTACTGAAAATTAATATTTATGCCTAAGAGCATCCAGTAACACTCTGAACTGCAAAGACAGCAGTAATTTGGCTGGATCGTTCCAATTAATAAACTTTGGGTTAGTGAGGCTTCCCTATTTATATGTATGTTTTGAATGTTGGGGAACGCTTACACAAGCAGAGAAAGCTGAAGAATTTTTATCTCAGCAGTACTCATGAGGCACGTGCTGTATCTCTTCTCTACATGGTTTGCATGCAGTCATACGCAATGTTGGAGATCTTATGTCCTCTTTATCATGTTGCTGACTATGTAAACTTTTACTCTGCTCAGCCCTGGACCATTATCAGCTGATGTAGGCTCTTTTATTTATTTATTTATTTATTTATTTTATTTTATTTTAAGATTCTTGATCTGTAGGACTCAGAGCTGCAAAAATCTTTGTGGCCTGCCCCAGCCTCTGGGATATAAAGGTGCTGTCCTCGGTTCCTTGTCAACTGCAGCCTGCCTTTTTCAACATTTAGTTAACTGTTCATGGAGCTCTCACTCACACAGTGACGTCAGTCACTCCACTGCTGTAATGCATGTTTTCCTGTCTGCCCTAGGTGTAAGGCAACGTGTACTGATAAAACATCCTATTTCAGTTACACACAGTAGATACAGTGCAAAGAGATCCCTACATGCTTTCCTAATCTCTGTTCAGTTATGTTGTTATTATGGTTCTGGCAGTGTTGAATACCAGCTAGTATGAGCGTTTGGATTTTCTTCTCTTGCTGAGAGGTATTCAGACTGAGAGGTATTCCACACTCACTGTTTAGCTCAGTGGTCTGACAAATCAGGACTGGCACTCCTTTGTGTCTTGGAGCTCAGGAGATCAATAAGATTTTCAGAAAGGACTTTTAGGGTCCCTCAGTAGTACTGACTCTCTTCCTTAAATCTTGGTGGAGTTTGCTTTTTGATGGCTCTGCTTCCTTCTTCATCTTTTACCAGATTTCATAGCCATCATTTCATCAAAAAGAATGAGGAGGTTCAGGTCAATGCTATGCTCTATTGCACGCTTTTTGGGCTTTGGCTATTAATCATGCTTTGTCCTTTTACATCATGAGTATAAAATCCTTCCTTCTGAACCTTTGCCAGTTAGGCGGCCAGCCTGGTAAAAAGTAGAATAGAGGCTGCTACTTTGTAGCATTCAGAACTGGAGCTAAATGACATTAGTGAGGATTCTGCTGAAATTCTCTATTGGTGACATCTGCCACCTGAAGTTTGTTTTATCCTTTCCTCTTGAATTACACCACTTTCAGATTACCCCGGGTGATACAACATTGCAGGTAGGAGTCCTTCACCATTTATTGAATAAGGGGTTCTGGGATCCTCCATCAGGCAGGTAGTGTATTGTGGAAACTCTACATTTTCAGAGTTACCCAGTGTGAGAGTATACATACAGATGAGCACTGGAGAAGAAAAAGTTACGTAGCTGTAACTAGTTTTCAAGAGCAATTGCCTGTGTGTGCAGCTACCACCTATCTATCTCAGATTTCTAAGAGGAGCCTTAGTGTTTCCAAAGTACAGACATTGTTAGGAAGAAGCACAAGCTGAATGTTTTCTGTGTACATGCAAGACTTCGCTGAGTGGTCCTCACTATTCCACGTGAGTAGTGAGAGATTTCTGGTCCTACTGCTTGTATAAGGTTTGGTCATGATACATATGCAGCATATCTTGAAGAAAACAAATTCATGTAAGTAATGTTTTTTTTCCCCCATCCCTCTTTTAAAGCAAATCAGAAGTATTGAATTAACTACAAAGCCAGTGATAACCTTAATTTAACCAGAGCAGAAGGGCCAAAAATAATTTAGTATCATACTCAGTTTACATTCTCAACTTTTTTTTTCTATATAAATTCGGCTGCCTTGCTTTCAGACAGCAAAAAAAAAAAAATTTCTTTTAGCTTTTCTCGCAGTAATACAATATACTGTTTCAAATTTGATGCGCATTTGTCTTTTTTCCAGAATGGGCTACAAGTGATGTTCTGTTTTACACAAGTCAGAAGAATCTTAAATGCCAGGAAGTGTACATGACAACTTTCACTAATGAGAAACATACCAACTTAGTTTACACAGAACAAGATGCAAGGTAATATTTATCTAAAATATAGTAAGTTCTTCACATATTGTAGAGTATTCTATATGTAACACATAACTTACTTGGGAAAAAAAATCTTTATCATATTCCAAATGGTATAAGTCATTTAAGTTGTGTTCTGTTGTCAGTATTGCCATATGGAGTCTGAGAATGTGCTCCGTTCTCTTGATTTGTGATCAACGAAGATTTAACTTTTCTCTGTTACCTCATGAGTTCAGCTGAATTTATAAATGTCAAGGTCAGTCTCAGGTCAGAGTGTCCTTTAATGAAAGTGTGATGGTTTCATACAGGGTATACCAGACTGTGGATTTCATTTTGTTTTCTCTGCTATTGATGTCTGATGCATCTTTTAAAAACCAGAGAAGTTCAGGTGAATCCTTGCTCTGGGTAATGGATGAGCAAAATCATTATAGCATGCCCAGAGATAGAACTATTGTTGACTGAATACCCTCTCAATAACCTTTCTTTAAGAAGTGGTTTAGGCAGACAAGAAGGCTCTAGCTAAATTGTGTGCAGAACCAGTTTTTCAGCCTTGTAGCATGAAGATATTAGATTTATATGCTATACTGTAAATATTTGTGATTATTCTTCATCCAAAGTTACGGGTTCAGTAAAGAGATTTCAATTATACTCCATCTGAAAATAACAGAGAAAAATCTACAATTGAGATGGAGTAAATAAGATCCTTTTTTCCAACTGTATTTAATACATACATTTTTAAAAGCAAGGTACACTGACCTGACACTTCCCTACAGGGAAACTGTTGACATAATTCTGAAGGTCATAGTCATTATAGTAAATCTAATAGAAACTTACTCTAAAGGTTCATCTGCTAGCGCAGCTTATAACTAAACTCAGTTGTCAGTGGGAGAAAGCAAGACCTTCTTTTGTATTGCCATTGAACAGTTCTGTTTTATATCTCACTATTTTACTTGCAATCAAGTATTTTTTAGAAGCTGAAGATTTCTTGACTTCCTTAAAAAACAAAAAACCAAAAAACCCAACATACATTGACAACCTCAAGAACTATTGTGATATCAAGGTCTGGTTACTTGGGGAGAAGTATAGCCTGCTTTTCAGTTGACTCCTTTAGAAATGAAGTTAGCAGAGCTGAACTGTTGGAATTTTACTAAATGCAGTATCCAGCTCTCACAAAATTCGCAAATATTTAAGAGAGGCAGGAGGCTGATTCCTTGCAGACTTCAGAAACTCAGCTTTCCCTGTCATCCTAAAGATGTCAAGAGAGTAAAAATAGGAAGACCGGTAATAAAAAAATAAATAAATAAAATAAATAAAAAAATAAAGTTCCTTTACCTGCAAATAATTAAAAGCACTGAAAATGTTATCTAAACTTTCGTTTAGCAAGCAAATATTTTGAAGCCTAAAAGGATCATTATTGCAGTCATGTTTTCTGCCCTGCGTATCACAGATTACAATGGTCAGCCATGCAATTTCTTCATGAAACCTTCTGGAGTTTTGTGCTAGAGGTAGTTTTTCTCTTAGATAGCCACTCCAAGAGATTGAAAATGACAAAGAAAGTGCTGTGTCCCAAATGAAACATTCTAATTACTGTCATTTATTTAGAAATGTGAATCTGACTTCCAGCCTGAACCTGTCTGGTATTAGCATCCAGTCACTGGCTATCATTCTAGATAGATAGCCACTCTAGATTTTAGAACCATTTAAAATTAGTAGATATTTTCTTGGGCTCTGCTATTTTGGGGTGTTTCCAATTTTACCTTGGACTGAACATACTAGTCCTGTTATCATGGAGGAAAAAGCCTTTTTCCAGACTTTGATTTACTTTCTCTGCATGCTTTGCAAAGCTTTGTATAAATTTAATACAGACATCTAACCTGGATACAGTAACTATTATTTCATTAATTCTGCATATGGGAATAGTATTATTACCCTTCCCTTACAGGTATTTTGCTTCCAGGTTCTATGTGGTCTCTTAAGATAAAATATAGCTGTATAAGCAGAGTTACTTTTCCTTAAACTAGCTAAACTAGTATTAGCTAGTTTAGAAGAGAGAATTTTTTTGTTTTTTCCTTCTCTACATATCTACACATTATCTACATAAAACCTCAAATAGATACAGTCAAGGCTGTCAAGAAAATCAAAAAAATAATCTTTCCTCTCGTGCCCATTGTTGATCCAATCAGCCTTAGATCTTAGAAGCAGCACTGAATTGAATCATATCCAAAACTAAGCAGTATTATTTTCAGGTTTTTTTCAGCGTGTTTTTCTTTCTGCTACTTTGTCTCCATGTATGACTTTTTGTTTGCTCAGTTGATTCCCTTTTTTTTGCTTCCAGCTTTATCACTTCAGCACTGTCAGCCTTATTTCATATAGGTTTTTGTGCTTTTTTAAAAAGTTAGTCTTTTTGTCTTGCTTGCTTCAGCCAAAGTTAGATCAGTAATGCTTAGGCTATTTATTGATTTATAGTAGCTGCTATTTTTCTTGGATTATTCCTGTTCCCATGTGATGTCCTTTATTAATGTTAATTGTCCTTTATTACTTTTTTTTTGAAAAAGGCTTACTAGCTTGATAAAGATTTCTAGGTTTTACATGAATTTTGCAGCCTGTATACACCTGTGACATTTCAGTCCATCTCACTGATGCAAAAGCATGAATTCAGTTGGGCAACAACTGTTCTTGCAGATTTCATATTTCACACACAATTATGTTTTTCTGAATTCCAGGAAAAATGCAATAGGAGTGGGCTTGGGAACCACATAGTCTGGAACTTTGCCAATCTAATTATAGGCATGCTATCTCTTACCTTGGGGTTAGAATCACATGATTCTGAATCAACTAAGTGATGTATTTTTCAAATGTTAATTTTAAGCTTAGATTTTTTTTTTTAATTGCTTGCAGATTTTTTGTGGACATATATTGCACAAAGGACAGGCGCTTTCTTACTATCAACAGCAACAGCAAGACAACCTCAGAAGTTTGGCTGGTTGACTGTAGCCATCCTTTTAAGGCACCTGTTCTTGTACAAGCACGAACAAAAGGGGTCATTTATCACATTGAGCATAGAAAGGATGAGCTATATATTCTTACTACATATGGAGAGCCTGCAGAATATAAGGTAATCTTAATTGTTAACAAGATTAGTAGTATTCATTCAGGTGCATGTTACAGATCATGTAGACATAGTGAGGCTGGCTTTTAATTCTGTGCTCCGCAGCTTACTGAAATAACCTAAGAAAATTAGACATGCAGAGAACTGCACAGCTTCAAAGACTGACAGTAATATGGGGAGTCCTTCACCTGTAGCATGCTGATCTGACTTTAACTCATCTGGTAACAACTATGCTTTAACTGCCATTTGCCCTGTATTAAAATAACTTGGTGATTTCAGTCTGTATAACCAAACAGCCTGCATTTTAACAGGCCATGCTGAAAGCACGTATTACATGTAAATCAACAGTGGATTAATATATGAAAATTAAAATGACTTGTGCAGTTTTTTCCATAAATTTACTCCTGTCCATGCCAGTGTTTTTAGTCACATTCTAATGTTTTCACTGGCTGCTTTTCCTTCATAATAGTAGTATAATAATAGTATTTCAGAGAATATATCACCACTTACTGAAAAGAAATGCTGGCCTGCTCAGATGGCAGGTTCTCGTCTTGTATGTAGTGCACAGCTGGGAAGTGCTGACCTTCAGATATGAAAACTTCACCTTATGTCAATGCAGTGTATATCCAACTTGCTCGTTTTTGCATACACAATCAGGATTCTCCAGTGCGGTCACTTTCACCGTAACAATGCTCTTTGAGATCACCTATACGTCTGTACATCTCATTTATTAACTCTTATTACATCTTTAGTAGTGCCAGGTTGTTCTTTTTGCTTTTGCAGTTGATGAAGGCACCAGTAGCTTCCAGTGGCATGAAGAACTGGCAGTTATTTTATGCCTTAGAGGAAAAGACCAAGCTAATAGACTTGGAGATGTTCAGTAATCACTGTATTATGTTCCTGCAGCATACTGGTCATCTTTATTTAAATGTGATTTCTTTTGTTTCTCATTCAGTTCAGTCCATCAAGGTATGTTTCAAATTGTATTAAGCAGCATAATATTTTTCCTGCACTGTATTAAATTTTTCAGTATAACATTATAGAATCATAGAATCATTAAGATTGGAAGGGACCTCTGGAGATCATCTAGTCCAATGTCCCTGCTCAGCAGGGTCACCTAGAGCATGTTAGACAGGGTTGCATCCAGGCCTGAAAGCAAAGATAAATTCCGAGAGGGGAAGTGGTATGGAAGCTACAATAGTGACAATTTTGTCATCACGATTCATTGTATTACCTGAGGATGTTCTTCAGGATTCCACGTTGTGGTTTATTGTAGCACTTGTAAAGTTTAAAAGCAGTTATACTGTGAGTCAGTATTTAGCTTATTAAGGTCAAGATTTTTACCATATGGCCAGCTTCTAATGTACTATTTTATAGTACTTGATTCCTTAAACACTTTCCTTAGTGTTACTGGGCTTATTTTTAGTTACACACCTCAGTCTAAGCAAAGAAATAAGCCTGGCTGTCCCAGAGGAGAGATTAGAACATTCAGGAGATAAATATGGACACCATCCCATAATAAATGAGGAAACTGATATTGCAGTACATTTTTTTGCAAATATTTTCTCCTTTCTGTAGTTGTTGCTAAATACTTGTGGATTAAAGACAGGGTGACTCAATTAAAAAATATGATTTCTGGAAACCATTCAGCCAAATTATTTATTGCCAGTGTTTTTCTAGGCAACAAGCCACTATGAATAACTTTTAAGTTTATTGCAACAAGTTACCAATGGTATATTCTAAAAAACTGCTTCAGATAAAGTTTTTTAAACACAATGCTCTGTTATGGTCTCTGAAACCTTTGATTTTTAAAAACGGTCTTAGTTTATTTATTCAGAAAAGGTCTGCAGTTACTCTGTAGAACTTTGACTTTTGCTGCCATTTCAGAAGACTCTAGCAGCCTAACCCAAGTAAACTGTGGCCTGGCGGAGCGTTTGACTAACTTCCTGCTGCTCTCAAAGAATGAATCTTGATTTCTTTTCTTCTTAGCAGAGTTAAAAATCTTCTATAAAATAGCAGTAAGTGTCTGAGGGTGAATGTGCCAGGAAAAGGTTTTGTTCTTCACAATGGCTGGCACTAGGAACAAAGTTAAGAGCCAGGGGTTTTAAGTGGCTTAGCATTACTGAGCTAACTTGCAGCAGAAGCGTAACAACTGATACGGACTTGGCTGTATATAATGTGTTGAAGTAGAACCTGGAAATCAGAGGGGAAATAGGATCTGAAAAAAACAATGCAGAATCTATTTAAAATAATGGTTTATTTTTAAAAAATTACAATGCTCATTTTAAAATGGATTTGAATTCTGATTTATTTTCCAGTTTATTTAATTATTGAACTTATCTAGCAGTCTTAAGGAGAAAGTTAACTAGTCTTTCACTTCAACTGTTTTAATACTGAATTTTAAAGAAAGGTGGATTGTGCTAGGTATAAACTGAAGATAATTAGCTTGGTACTCAAAATCTTTGCTTGTAAAGGGCATACTAGGCAAAGTATAGGAGGAGTGCAAGGGTCTTACTTAAATTGCTATGTTTTCTCAGCTGCCTACGTGGGCCTGTGCATTTGAATTGGAATCTCATCCTGAACACACCACCAGCACTTGCTATTTTCAGCTCACCTCCCCAGTACACCCCCCCAAGCGTTTTGCATATTCATTTAAAGAAAATAATCTCACTGAACAAGCTGAGCAAGAGGTACCAATTATTAAGAATTGTCACACTACACGTGTACTTGCTAAAAGCAAGGTAAGATTTTTCAGTCCTTTCCCTGTTCCCTTTATTCTTCCCTTCCTCCTCTCCCATTTAAAGAAAAGGCATTTGGCAGGGAATAGAGATCAAAAAGAAATATATAAAGAGCAGTTAGTGCTGTAGTTACTAAACAGTGGGTGTTTTCTTCAGTGCTATAGAAAAGAACAAGTCGTGATAAGATTTTTTGTTATTCTTAATCTGGGTATGCTAGAAGAGATAACAATACCTGATGAGTCAAGAAGCTTTGTATAATATATTTGGACTTGATAGTTGATGGATGGTATCATGTTCTATAAGATAAAAAAAGGTTGCCAGTTCTTCAAAAGAACACCCGACAAATGTCTACACAGTAGAAATCAAAAAAGGAAAGTTTTAACAGCCTAAGTATAAAAAATTTGAGATGTTAATAAAGAGTTTGTGCTGCAGTAAGTGGTAAACTATTTTGTTAATAATAGATATTCTTGGTGTTAAAAGGAGAAGGAAGACTTGGGTGCTTTGATAGTTTAAAACACCTCAGGTGTTGCACTTAAATGAATTTCATACTCTGCATCCGTAAGTCTACCCAGCAGAGGTTCAGTCTCTTGCTTTATTTTTCAAGAGTGCTTCGTACAATCTAAGTGAAAAAAATTACTGTAATCAAAAAAACACATTTTAAAATAAATAATTGAAGTTTTCATTGCCATATATCATTGAGATTTCTGAAATGTCCTTTATTGTAAAATACTCCTTTATTTCCAGGATGAAACTTTGGTGCCAATTACAGTTTTTCATAATATAAATTCAAAAGAACTGCACAGGAAACCACTTCTCGTTCATGTATATGGAGCTTACGGCATAGATTTGAACATGAGCTTTAAAGAGGAAAAGCTGATGTTAATTGAAGAGGGTTGGATTTTAGCATATTGCCATGTTAGGTAAGTCAAATAAAAAGTGAAATTAAGATTATTTTTTTTTAATTGGGACACATTTTTTGATATGAAACTGAACAGGCATATAATTTTTTTCATGTAGCTGTATCTGATCTTTCATGCTGTTCACTTTCTGTTTTTAGAATAGTAAAATAATTTTAACAAAATAAATTTTCCTAAGGAAAAAAATTATACTTAGAAGACCACATACTGGTTCAGATTTCTTAAGTCAATAGTATAGTTGTATTTAACTTTCAGTCTTAAGATAACCTCAGAACTTCTCATCTTGTCCATGCTCAAAAGATTTTTGAGAGCACATTCAAACTGCAGTGCTGTGCTACCACCCTCCTTTTTCCTGGGGTATTGCGTATTAATGTTCCATCTGCCTTCTAAAAAGCATTCTCATTTCTACAACTGTAACCAAGTGTTTAACCTGCATCTCTTGTTCTTTTATTGGCCAAATCCTCTGCCTCCTGTTTAGCTACAAACACGCTAGTTTTATAAAACTGCTATGTACAATAGGCTTCACATTTTCACTGAGATAATAATTCAGCAGGTGAAGATGATGACAGAAGACTCACTTTAGTGAGGGGAAGGAAGGGAATAAAATGAAAAATTGTTTGAAATACCACTGCCAAAACAAATTCAGTATACAAATATACTCACAGTCTGATAATCCAGTGGCAAACATTGTGTGGCTCTTCCTCCTACAACTGTGTCTTAACATAAATGGATCCTATTTTTTTTGCAGTGGCAGTACCAAAGAGGCAGACTAATCAGTTAATTCATTTCAAACTTTAACCTTGAATAAGGAAACTTTAGGTGGCTTAAAATTAAAATTGAAATTTTGTGAAAAGGAACAAATTTCATTTTAAAATTCTGTAAATATTACAACTTGTAATTTTTCATGTAGCATTCAAAATTCACAAAGTAGAAAAAAATGAAATTGACTGACAGCTTCATAATTTAAGCTGCACGAAAGGCAAATCCTGAATTTCAGGGAGGAGCTGAGAAATAACACTCCCAATTATTTTAATGAGTATTAGTGATATAAAAGGGAAAGTAATACTTCCCTAAAGTGCTTCTTTAGCTATGAGTTCTAGGATAAGAGCACATAGGGACAGATTGTGCATATAGTGCCTTGATGCTGTTTGGATTTAATCAGTGATCATACAAGGACTTTTTAATTTGCATTTTGTGTATTTCTGCCATAAAGGACAGTAAAGACATGAATAGAGGAAGGAAGAGTTAATTGGGAAGGCAAGTTCTTTTTGCAATTCTGTGACTGCTGCTGTCCTTCATTATCTGAAGCTTTGCTGCATGATGTTTTCCAGAGAGACTCCAACTTGAATTGTTTTAAATTTCAGGGGTGGAGGAGAGCTAGGCCTTAGCTGGCACAAAGATGGATGTCAGCACAATAAACTTAAAGGCCTGCATGATCTTAAGGCTTGCATTATGCTGCTGCACAAACTAGGATTTTCTCAGCCAAAATATACAGCACTAGCAGCTGCCAGTGCTGGAGGAGTTCTTGCAGGAGCCCTGTGCAACACTGATCCAGAACTTATCAGAGCCGTGGTCTTACAGGTGAGGTGTTGCAGATCTCTTATGGAAAACAAGGTTGAACTGTATTTTCAGTTTCATTTCACCAGTTTCAGAATTGGAAACATTCCAATTCAAAATTCACATTTCTCATTTGTTTGAAAATACTTTGGCCTAGGTATTTGAGGTCCTGTGTCATGTTTGCCAACTTTTTTCTTTTTTTAAATAACTTTTAAGGCTCCTTTCCTAGATGTTCTAAATACAATGATGAAAACTCATCTCCCACTGACAATAGAAGAACAGGAAGAATGGGGAAATCCATTAGCAGATGAAAAAAGTATGAAGTATATCAAAAACTATTGTCCTTACCAGAATATTAAGCCACAGGTAAAATTGACCTTTCTTTATCAAATACTGCAGTAATAAAAGCATAGCAGTTTATAAGAAAATAGTGAAAAAAGTGGGTAACTGGAATTTTTCTAAATTGTATTTTACCCTTTCAGTGCTTTAAAATCCAGCACTTAAAAAGACTGTCTGAGCTGTTTATTTGTGCTAAAATGAATCATTAATACAAATAGAAATTATTTCAGTAATAATCTAGCATGGGGTCATGATGACTGTCAAAATTAACTAAACTCATTTTCTTAAATGATCAATTGCCTTCAAAAAGCTGTTTCAGTTACAGACAGCTAGGAAGTAATATATTTAATTATTGTATAACCAATCCCAACCCCTTTTCTTCCCTTCTGTGGAAGTTCCATTGTTCTACTGGGTTTTCCAGACTTCATTACAAGAGGAAGGAGGTATTTTCCACAAAGAAAACACCTTTCAAAGATAAACAATGAAATAAAAAAAGGAGCTATGGCTTTAATATTGTCACCTCAGAGGAAATTTTACTTTATTTGATGTGATGTGCTAGCTGTGTTACAGAGCTTCATTAAGTAGTACAATCTTGCTATATAAAACAACTACTTTGATATGTGTATTAAGAGTAAAAGTACATCTTAACTGCTGTTCTGACTGTTTAAGGTGAACCATTCCATGACTATTGCTCCTTTTCCTTTTGATAAGCTTCAGCAAGCAGATACGCATCAGCCCTGTAGAAGTGGGGAAAGGATTCATGTTTCTGTGTACCTGTTGCAAGTAGATGATTCCCCGTTATTGAACTGTCATTTTCAGACCAAAATATTTTTTCTAATTAAATTGAGGAGTAATATATATTTTTTTAGAAGCAGCTAATTATATAATAGTTATGCTTTAGATAAACCATAACAAATAGTGTGGTAAGATACATAGAGAAAAGTTTGTTTACTATCTTTATGGGAAAATCAGTTGTCAAGGGTTTTTTGTTTTTTTTTTTTTTTTTAATCTCAGCGTTATCCTTCAGTTTTTATCACAGCTTATGAAAGTGATCAGCGAATACCACTAACAGGAGTTTTAAGATATGTTCAGAAGCTTAGGAAGGCTGCAAGAGATCACGCCAGCAGAACAGAAGGGAAAGGTGAGAAAAATTATACAGATACCTGGAGTTAGTAAGTCAGAAGATCAGTAGTCATATAATTAAACACTACAGAGATCAACCCCTCTTCAAATGCATTCACTTGTACCATATAATTCAGTATCTAAATCTCTCAAGTAATTTTTGATATCTATAAAGAAAGATGAGACATGCAGTCATACTGACAAATGGATAAACTTCAGCTTCTAAGATATACTCTCCAGAGCCTTAAGAGACCCCATCAGTATTGTAGATCTTACTGAAAATAGTTAAATCAGTTTGTGTTAAACATTGACAAATCACAACATATTGACGAAACCCTCTGAGCTGAAAAAAATGAAGTCAGGGAGAAAATTACTGGGGATGGCTCTTCTGTAAGCTTTACTGTGTGGCTGCTGTCATAGATTCATAGAATTGGTAAGGTTGGAAGGGACCTCTGGAGATCATTTAGTCTAACCCTCAAGCCCATACAGGGATCTAACCCGTGACCTTGGCATTGTTAGCACCATACTGTAACCAACTGAGCTAAACCTGAACCCCACAGACAGGGCTAAGTGAACCCTTTTTGTCCGGCTACTGTTCTGGTTAGACTGCAGTTCTCAACAACACATTGGTAAAATCTTATTCTCCTGCTCTATAAAAAGCTCTTTTTCCCAGTTTACTGAAACTGCAGGTGATAGTCCCAGTTAGAATGGTAGTTGCGCCTAGGTATAGGTATTTTTATACCTGAGACTTAACACCATCTCTGGGACTGTTTCCAAGAAAAGCTGCCTTCAAGCCCTGTTATTTTGCAGTACCACCTGATCTGGGGAGAGGCTTTTACTATTGGGACCAAAATAGCTTGTGTATTAGCTTTTCTGCATTTCATTATGCCCCTTGTCTGCTGGCAGACCAATTGCAAAGGTTGAAAAGGGATAGCTGATGCTGCAGTTGCTGTTGCTGTTCAGAAAGGGAGAGCTTGTTTTTCCAAAGAGACTCAGAGAAAGAACCTACACACTAAACCTATAAACATTTTTCAAATATGTATTTAACAAATGCAGATAGTTCATCCAGCAAGCCACTGATTCGTTTTCTTTCCAAAGGAATGGCAGAAATTCCATCAAGACAGAAGGCAAAATTATCTACCCCTAAACACTCCACATCCCCACTTTACCTTTCCTTGTTCATTCAGTGTCTAGTGACCACCAGGTTTTTTGTTGTTTCAGGAAATTGGATCCCTAATATCATCTTAGACATCCAGGCAAAAGGCAGTCATTGTGATTCATCTTGGGAGGATTCACTAAATGAGGTATGCCCCCTTTATTACACACTTCTGTAATATGTAGGGGGTTTTCCTTTCAATTTATATTTAAGCCTCAGTAGTTCGTGCAGTCACTGCATGTATATTTTTAGTAATAAAAAAAAAACCAGCAACACTGCTAGAATTGAGATTGCTGTTGCTTATTTATAAATAAAAGCCAATGGCAGAGACAGATTATTGAACTTCACCATTCCTCAAATCTCAAAGTAGTTTTAAACCCCCATTGTAATGTTCTGAGAGCTTTGAATAAAAGGTTGAGCAGAAAGAACATTATTCCAGCTGAAAGCCTTGCATTATACAGTTAAGAGCTTAAAGTTGTCATATTGATTTTTCATTTACTTCCATCATCCTCATGAGAAAAAAAGATATTATGGGTTTGATCTTTACATTTTGGGATGCATGATCTGTACTTAAGATACAATGTTTGGTTCACACTTTCTACAAATGTGTATGCTAAGCATACTGCTTATCCTGCCCTCTTGTTATTGATGTCTCAGACTATCACAGTTGGACAGAGATCTTGTTCATTACTGTCAATTTTTACAATTCCCCAAAAATATCAAGTATGGCCATTTTTCTCCAAATTAAATCTTTAGGGAAAAGCCTTGTTTTGTTTAAGGGCAAGATACTGCTTAGCATCAACTTGGAAAGAAAGATTATAATAGCTGTACAAGAATTTGGAGGTTTATAGCTTTAAAAGTCTTACTGTTTTGTAATAAAATGTTTTCATTGTTTTAGACTGCAAGACACCTTGCTTTTCTGAACAAAGAACTTGATAAAGAATAAGGTACTATCTGCAACATTACATTACATCGAATCCTGCAAATAGCTGATTGATGTACACATTGACCACCTGAAAAACTTCAGGTCAGATTTGTATTTGTATGTAGAGTGGAAAGCTCTTCTTTCTTCTTGGATCCCTGCTTTCTGAGGATAAGCAAACCAGAAATTAAAAGACAAAGCTGTGTGTGGCATTGACTTATAAACATACAAACTGTTAAATTTTTCCTGTCAGATAGTACAGAAGTAGCCTCCTGCATTAGCCAGTTAATTCAGGACAGTTCTGTTCAAAGCAAGGAGTGCAGCACAGTACAAACAGAGCTGTAGTGCAAAACAGTTGGTGCTGAAAACTTGAGATGTGAAGAGATATACATTGTACAGGCAGCCATTCTGATCTAAGATTTCTGTTCCCAGAGAGAATTTTACACAAGGCAGTAAAACTGATTCATAGCTCAGTGATCTCTAAGCAAAGCAATCTTGCATAAAACAGCTGCATGTTGTTTTATTAAGGTAGATGCCTAGTGCACACCTACCATCAACAACTTGTACAAACTTCGGTAATGGAAAACTTATGTGGCCATAAGGTTCTCAGACAGAATCACAGAATGGTTGAGGTTGGAAGGGACCTCTGGAGATCATCTAGATGATCTCCAAGCATGGTCACTTAGCACATGTTAGACAGGGTTGCATCCAGGCAGATTTTGTATATCTCCAGAGAAGGAGATTCCACAACCTCCCTAGGCAACCTATTCCGGTGCTCTGTCACTCTCGCAGTAAAGAAGTTTTTCCTCATATTCAGACGGAGCTTCCTGTCTTTCAGTTTATGCCAATTGCCTCATTCTGTTGCTTGGCACCACTGAAAAGGGGTGGGAACAGATCCCATCCCATCCCCTTGACACTCTCCCCCCCCCCCAAGGTATTTATAAATGTTGATAAGATCCTCCCCCTCAGTCTTCTCTTCTCTAGGCTAAACAGGCGCAGCTCTCGCAGCCATTCCTCATAAGAGAGACGCTCCAGTCCTCTAATCATTCATGTCTCTCTAGTACTGGGGAGCTCAGAACTACTCCAGTTGCAGCCTCATCAGGGCTGAGTTGAGGGGCAGGATCATCTCCCTTGATCTGCTGGCAATGCTTTCTAATGCACTCCAGAATACCATTGGCCTTCCTGGCCACAAGGACACATTGCTGGCTCATGGTCAACTTGTTGTCCACCAGCACTCCCAAGTCTTTCTCTGAAGAGCTGCTTTCCAGCAGGTCAGCCTCCAGCCTCTATGGTGCATAGGGTTATTTCTCCCTAGATGCAGGACTCTGCACTTGCCACTTGCTTTTGTTGAACCTCATGAGGTTCCTCTCCGCTCAGCTCTCCAGCCTGTCCGGGTCTCTCTGAATGGCAGCACAGCCCTCAGGTGGATCAGCCACTCCTTCCAGCTTGGTATCATCAGCAAACTTGCTGAGAAGGCACTCAGTCCCCTCATCCAGGTCATTGATGAAGAAGTTGAGCCCTGGGGGATGCTACTAGCCACAGGTGTCCAGCTAGACTCCACACCACTGATGACGACTCTCTGAGCTCTGCCTTTCAGCCAGTTCTCAATCCACCTCACTGTCCACTCGTCTAACCCACACTTCCTGAACTCAGCTAGAAGGATGTTATGGGAGACAGTGTCAAGAGCATTGCTAAAATCAAGGCAGACAACATGCACTGCTCTCCCCTCATCTACCCAGCCAGTCACTCATGGAAGGTTATCAGATTGGTTAAGCACGATTTCCCCTTAGTGAATCCATGCTGACTACTCCTGATCACTTTCTTTTCCTCCATATGCTTGGAGATAACATCCGGCAGGAGCTGTTCCATCACCTTTCCAGGGATGGAGGTGAGGCTGAGCAGCCTGTAGTTTCCTCGGTCCTCCTTCTTGCCCTTCTTGAAGACTGGAGTGACATTGGCTTTCTTCCAGTCCTCAGGCACCTCTCCAGTTCTCCCAGACCTTTCAAAGATGATGGAGAGCAGCCTGGCAGTAACATCTACCAGCTCCCTCAGTACTCATGGGTGCAGCCCATCCGGGCCCATGGATTTGTGGATATCAGGTTTACCTAAATGATCTCTAACCCGATCCTCCTCAACAAAAGGAAAGTTCCTTTCTCCAGACTTTCTTCCTTCCCTCCAGGCTCTGGGATTCCTGAGGGCTGCCCTTAGCAGTGAGACTGAAGCAGAGAAGGCATTCAGTAATTTTGCCTTCTCTGTATCCCTTGTCACCAGGGCCCCCACCCCATTCAGCCTCTTGTTGCTGACGTATTTGAAGCAGCACTTCTTGTTGTCCTTGACCTCCCTTGCCAGATTTAATTCCAAATGGGCCTTAGCCTTCCTCATCGCATCCCTACATACTCTGACCATGTCTTATATTCCTCTTAAGTGGCCTGTCCCCAAAACAGACCCTGTCCTTCCTTTGTATCACAGAAGCCACTAATGTAGGTGCACTAAAAGCAAATCAAAACACACAAATGAGTGGGACATTCAGCAGAGTTGTTTCAGTTGCTTCTGAACTGCAACAGACATATACACACTTTAACTCCAGCCTTCGAGTAGAAAAAGAAAAATATAAGCATGCGAATGTATTCTAATTCAGCATCGGGGGGGGGGGGAGATCCATTGGAAATTCAGTCTTGAGAGCAGTCAGACATCCTTAGCCAGTTTTTGTTTTTTTTCATACTAACTTGAGGGTATTCAGAGCTGCCAGGAGAGTTAAACCATCAAGACTTTTACATATTAGTCTTACTAGCTTTTACTTATTTTAACAAATCCAGGACCACCCCTTTGTAAAACTCATAGTAAAGCTACAAAATTAAGAAGAAATACAAAAAAGAAAATACAAGAAAAAACTAAATACCAGGAATTGTAAGAAGCAGCAACCAGGAGCCAACTGTTTTGTTGCCCTCACACAAAAACACATACTTCAACAGGCTGCTTTATTAGGACTGGATTACTTTTCTTCTCCACAGTCTCTATGGGAGACTCTAGCCTGTGATCTTTGCTCATACAGTACTTTTTCCTTTTCATCACCAACACAGGTACAAGACAGTTAGGTATCAAATTTATTTTCTAGGCTGTTTATTTTACACACAAAGGAAGTTTGAAAAGCCACTGAAAATTCTAATATTCCACTAACATTTCAACGTCTTCTAAATTAATATGAGAGCTTGGTTATTCTACTCTTGCACTTAACAGTTCACATAGAGTAAATTGAAGGCACTGGAATAACATGCTTTCTCTGCTACAAAACAATTTTCTTGAAAAGCTTCCATAGTATGAACAGGCGTTTCTGTTTTATATTCAAGGACCAGGCCTTCTCCCATTTCAGTTTTAATTCTTTCGGTATTGACAGCTTTACCAGTATTGCTAAAATTAGTACTTAGTCTTATAAAAGCTTCAGATGGGAGGTTAGGAACTATAGCTTTCAGGTCTATAGTTGATTCCTGCCCAAAATTGAGAACCATCATAAAGACTCTGTCTAACCCATCTAACTCCCTCACATACACAAAAACATTACTGTCATTCCAGATGTAGCACATCCAGCCCCGCTGAATGGGTAGCTCACTGCTGCGAAGTGAAGTTAGCTCTCTATACAAATTCAGGCTCGAGTTGGACGAAGTCTTCTGTATCTGCAACAAAATCATCACAGCCATTAACAGGGTTGTTTCTTTCCACTGGATATTGAAAACACTATCTACACAGTCCGTTTAGAGCATACCTACTGGAGTGCAGTTTTGACAACTACATCTCTTCAACTTTGTCTGCTAATTTCACTGAAAAAGTGTTTGTGCTCATGCTCTGCCTTAAGATTTGGGTAGTGACAGAGACAGAGGCAGGCCAAGACAGACACTTTCATTGACACTGCTTCTTCCCCCAAACTGACCCTTACAGTATTGTTTATTCGGCAGAAAGCCACAGTGCTCCCAAAGACTTGATACTGAACCTTTCTCACCGAGTCTGATCTGCTGAACTCACAGGATTTATTTCAGATGTCTGGGACTGGTCAGCACTGTAGATCAGTAAAGTGTTTGATCCACTAGTCAGTTGCCTTGAATTTTTTTTATTATTATTTTCTTATGTTAGAGATGGTCTATGCTAGTTTCTTGTTGCAAGGACAGTGCTTTCTATATTATTATAAATGAAAAAAGACAAAATTTCAATTTAATATTAAAATCATTAAAGATTGTTAAAGAATCAAATCGCCACATCTACCATATAACTGCAGTTGTTTTGCTTAAATGAATACAGATGAGGTAGACTCCTTGCTGCAACGATTTCCTTTTCTAATAAAATTGTTAGGATTCAGTGCCTTTTTATTGTCCTCCCTTGGGTTTTTATTAGCTACTCTGCCAATTCCCACTAAGTAAAAGAAAGCAGAGCAAAACAGATCCATTTATTAAAATATTTTTAGTCTATTGGTTTGTCACACATATAAATACCTACTTCAACATTTACACTTTGATAGTCAGAGTTAACAGGTAACCAGCTACTGTTGCCTTCAGTAAAGCCAGCATTAAATTTGCCATCCCACTGCATGGGAGATTTTTCTGGAAAGGTCACCTAAAAAAATATATATATATAAAGTGATGTTAGCGTCATTACCAAAAAGTTACTTCATTTGTTTATATTGAAAACTCATCCATTAAACTGAATGTCCTCAAATCTTCCACACCATCACCACCTTATTTATTGTTTGTTTCCTTAAATTAAGATCTACCAAGGAGTATGTAATCCTGCTCCAAATCTAAAGAGAGATGATGAGAAAACAAGAATATTGTCGGTCACTGAAATGAAGGAGAAGAATAGACGGTTATGCCTATAGCACTGCTAGCCAAAACGTTGAATTCATAAGTGAATCTACTAGAGCTGCGTCCTCTTGCTAGAGGTGGTGGGATAAAAGTTTGATGACAACTACGATATTCCAGTAAATACCTAAATATGCAGTTACTGAAAATACACGGCAATGAGTCCTAGGGAAGCTGTGCTGTAGCAGTAACAATGTCCAATTAGTAAACACTGTTCAGTGTCTGTTCTTTTATAACTATTACCCCTTTCACTTCAGATATGATTTAAGCTTGTTTTTGCAAGAGGAACAATTTGAACAGCATTATTTATGTTTGAAAGATAAAAAAAAAAAATTACAACTGTGGGAAAGTGCAAGAACTTGAAAAACAGTTTTTAGCTGGTTAAGAAATGTCGATATAAGAAGTCTGAAGTTCTCATTTTGAGCAGTTCAGAAAAATTTTGAAAAGTCTTCCTCATTTTTATTGAGGAGCTTGCCAAAAGATCTGGCATTTAATAATTTAATGATATCAGAGAGCATAAAATATTTTGCACATACTTTGACTGTTTGTTTTCTGTGAAAATTGTTTTTTGTATAAAGGGCACTTTCCAATACAATCTGTCAGAACAGCAGCTCAACAAAAGAAGTTGTCACTTCACTTTGTAACAGTGTAAATAATGGGTTTCTCCCTTTAGTGTATTCTGAAAAGCAGGAAAAAAATAAATCTTAAGTCTTCAACACTGGTAATGCTCCCTTTCATCTTTACCTCTTCTAGTTTTTCTTGAGTTTCAAATACCAGGGCTACAAACTATACCCTGAGCAAACACTCTCTTTCTAAGACAACTATTAATCAGGGATTCTTCCTCTCCAGATTGAATAAAGAGTGATTTTGCTTAGTTACAAAGCTCTTAACCACAGGATAGCCACCAAGAGAGAAAAACAAGGCAGAGGGTGGGGGGAAGCCACTTTCTGAATCAGAGTCCCATTCTGTCAGCAATAATCAGTAGTAATAAGAAAATACAGGAGATATTTTGACCAAGTTGTTTTTCAGAGAAAGAGACGGTTTTCCTAAAGCAGAAAATCATTTCATCAGTTTGAATCAGATGAACCTGGAGATGATCCTGCACTCCTGCAAAAGCCTCTTTCCCTTTGGTACCAAACTAGCTGGTAAACTCATCAGAGGCTGCCTCATTCCATAAAAGCGACTTTCCACAGTGAAAACAGAACCTCTCATCAGACCATGTCCTTGTGCTCTTAAACAGAGTTTCAAGAGGCAGAACTGAGCTCTTCCCTTCCAGGCCTTTCCTTTTCCATTCATGCCAGTAATCCTTTGCCAAAGGGAGAAAACAGTGGTCAGATATGGTCGTAGAGGAGACAAGAAACAACAGGAGGAGAACACAAAAACTGAGAGTTATGCAAGTCAGCCCAGTACAAAAGGCACAGCAGTTTTGTTTTCATCCCTTGCCTTTGAATGGTCTGAATTCTGACTACTTCTGTAATCTAACAAATACAAAATTCCTGCTCTGTGTTGCAACTAACCATGATCAAATGAGGCTGCAGGCTCCTAGGCTCAGGTACCTAAACATTTTATAGAAAGGGATCTAAATGGCAAGTCAAAAATCCTGTGTGACAAACAAAAGCCATCAGGACATGCTAAGCAGTGGCTTGTCTGTACATCCACCCCTTCCTGGAAACCTCTTCAAAGCCTGGGCAGCTTAAAAAAGACCTCTGTCTAAGCCACAGTCCTTTTGCAAAGTCAGAGCTGAGCAGTCTCCAGGAATCAGTGGCTGTAGCTATGCTCTCAAACAACAGGCTTCCTTTAAAACATATAGAGAGATCGTACTTAGTTAATCAAACAAAAGTTACTATATTTCTGAAAGTTCTGTCACTCAGAAGTGAATAACAACAGGAACAGAGTTCATGAGCTCTTCACTTACCTCTTCTGATGCAGTATTTTCCATTCCTATTTCTTCACCATAGTAAGTTATAGGAGTACCAGGAAGGGTTAAAAGCAGCATGTTTATAACATTGACGTACTCCTTTCCAATACGAGATGAAATCCGAGCGCTGTTAGGGTTTCCAACCTAAAGAAAACACAATTTAGTTAAACATATAAGATTCAAAGTAAATGTGAAACTAGTTTGAGACAAAAAACATCCATCCATTCCAGGTCAAATACCATTCATATACATCAAAATGAACAGAAAACGAATCCATTTAAACTGCCATATCTTCACATTGCCACATTAGATAATTGCAGCCTATCTTCCCTTGTAAAATGACATACACTAAAAATCACTGTATCTAGATAAGTAACTCCAAAGAGTGTGTGTTGGCCAAACGCATGCATAATCAAATTCCATAGTTACATTACTGTTACTATCACCTGTAAGTGATAACAACAAGAGACTGCCCTATCAGCACCATTTTGAGAAAAGGACCTTACCACTTAAGCAATGTGTCATAGTGTTACCTACTTTACAAAGCTAATAGTTTTTTCTTTTGTTTCACCTCCAGGCCTGTGAGTGCAATTATCTTTACTTTGGTGTCGGTATAAACTTCCACCCAAAATAATTTCAAATGCAGAAGGTAGAAACTCTGCCAGCACCACAGCAGGCAGAAGTGAGGGAAGATGATAAATCAGCCAACAGAGACTTCCTTAATACAGCTTCTCCCCAGTTACCGTTCTCCATGAATTCTGCCACTGCTGTGTGGAAGAGGTGCTTCTTTGCAGAAGAGAACTGCCCTTACACTGCAGCTGTGAAAAAGCTTGCAGCCGCCAGGGGAAGTGCCTTAAAAGTAGGCACATTTGAGTAATTTGGATTGAAACAAAAATGAAACAAAAAACACGCATTCAATGTAGGAAGGGATACGATGAGCCATGCAGTGGCTGCAACCCGCCGTGGTCTATGTATGGGCTTGCAGCCTCTCTAAAAGGCGTAACAGAGTGGAAAGCTCCTTCTAACATGCTCGTGGGAATTTTGCCCCATCTTTCTTCTAGAAGGACTGCCTTGAGGATATAAAAAAAAATGAGAATCAAGTTTGAAATGTAAACAGACCTGTTTCCACATTGCTTTGACATAAGTGACCAAAGCCTGTAGTTTCTGTGAATTGTTCATAGCTGATCTCTCTCACGTGTCCTACACATATTTTATAGCATGTATCAGCAAGGTTTTAAAGTTACTGTCCTCCGCTGTCTGCTCTGTTCTTTTCTGTCCTGAGGAGGTCTCCAGAACCCATTGCACTCAGCCAGTTTATGGCTGAAGATAATTATACAAATCCCATCTTCACTGGCATTTTCAGTTAAAGCCCCCTCCTAGGTTGGGGACACTGAGGAAGAGGCATGATCAAACACTCCCTCATGTCAGCCTTGCAAGGGTGCTGCAACCATTCCTGAAGGGCAGGATAGACAACTAGGGCAACTAATTGTCATGACAACTGCTGCACCTAGAGCAGCAAAATCTTATACAGTTATCAGTTACAGCTCAGCTATGAACTCAGATTGCCGCTGATGCTGCTGAAATCCATGTGGCAAAGGGGAGGTTTCCTATCATCTCTGCTACAAACAGACCCTTCCTAGAAGGTCTTACCGCCCAGTTTGGCCATTTTCCTTCAGGCATGCTTTTGATCCACAAGTTGACAGCTTCAAAAATACTGTTACCCGATAGATATTTCAAGTTAATTAGGTAGAAATTGAAGGGAAAATCCGTTTCTTGGACAAAAGATGTTCCATAATACATCATCGTTGCTTCAGTGTCTTCCTTGTCATCAGCATCAGAACTCATAAACCTACAAGAAGTGCACAGGTACCTTTTTTAGCTCGTTCCTAATTTGTACAGAGTTGAAGGAAGCTAGCTAGGAATGGTGCTAAACATACTTTGAAAATAACAGAGCTTTGGCTGATGTCTGCTCCTCACACCCAAGGATTAGAGAAACTTGCATTTTGTAAAGCTGACAATATTAAGGGGAGACATTTCTTGTAGATTTTTTCCTCAAAAATTGCCAAGAGCCAAAAAAAAAAAAAAAAAAAAAAAAAAAAAAAAAAAAAAAGTCAAGAATCTGATTTAAGGATTATTTTTTCAAAACCATACCCACATAACTCCATTTTAACAACTTGAGACTATGTATCTGACATGAATGTATTATTAATACTACACAATAAATAAACCTCCTGGGATTTAATTACAGTGGTACTGCAGTCCCAATGGTTGCACGTTCTGCTTACTCTTATGCAGCCCAGATGCATACTAGAGATATCTGGGCCAATTCACTGCACTCTTCCTTCCCTCGCATGTTAGGGAGGAGATAGTATGCCTATGCACTGCTGTTTGCATTTGATGAAGAAAATACTGTACGTATTTTGTGGCATGTGTTTTTTTTAAAAAAAATATTTCTGATGAGAGGGTGATGAACAGGAAAAAATCATTAGCCATAATAATCATTACCTGTATCGGCCAGGTTCACTGCTGAATTGATCCATGGTGTGGCGGAAGCTACGGAGGATATCATGCATACCAACTTGTGTGGTTGTGTAGTCATGGTAGAGCTGGGAATAGGCTGTGATATCCTCCTTAAAGACCAAGACAATATTCCCAATTAGCCCGCCAACATTTTACAGTTCTGAATCACTCCAAATTCCTGTTCTTTTCAGGGTGCAATGCATGAGTCCAAATAATTTTAACTAAAATGAGTTTAGCACACCAAGGCAGCAGTGAGATAGCTCATACTTTAAGTGCTGAGACATCAATTTGGTAATTTCTTCTCTGGAAGAAAAAAGAGCCATATCTCAGTATATCCCATGAAAACCCACTCGCTTGCTAGCTTAACTCACTGGCTAATGTACTAAGAGAAGTTAGAATTATTTCCAGCGAAAGCACCTCACTTTCTGATTACAAAAAGTTACTTCTACAATACTAGCAGCACAGATCTGAATTGCACTTGGGTAACTCTTCACTGAGAGATACCATAGCACTGGGAGAGGAGGGCTGGTTCTTTTGGAAGCTGTCCAGCAAAACCAAGGATCCACTCTCAGCACTGACCCACAGACCCCGTTCGCCGCTGCGGGCACAGTAGATGCTGTGGTGACACACCAGCTTGGAAACTGGGAGAATGTTGTGGTAACTTTCGGAGGCAAGATTTGTCTAGCTGATCGCTTCCATGCCAGCTCCGCAGTGGAACTGTCTTAGCGCTGGTGCTATCGGCTGACACCATCAGGTTCACAATCTCCGTAAAGGCAAATAGCGGGAATACCAGATTTCACGCTTCTGAACGTGTCATCCACCTGTCATTGTAGCATATTGCCAAGATGAGGTATTTTGTTTTTCAGGTTCCTACTAGCAACTTAGAGGAAGTACGTGCTAGTGACCGCTCTGGGAGCTCAAGTTTGCGACAGAGTTTTGAACTTACCTACTGTAACAAAGTCAACTGATAAACCATTAAAACTCAAAACCCAGGTCTTACTATACAGAAAAAAAAAAAAAAAACTAAATATTTCAGGCAGAAAACTCAAATCAACCATATCAGAACAGAAGTCAGGATTCTCCTCCCACCTGCTGTGTTCCTGCAGGCAGGGCCCCGCTCGCAGTGCTCTTGCTCCCCTACAGCCCCAGACCAGACCAGAGCAAGCAAGTCCCTAAACATGCTCCTGCCACAGAAAGCCTGCAAGCAGCCTCCTTTCCCAGGGGGCACCTCACTCACTCTTCTTAAAGCCACAGTTAAGAAGGAAAGCAGTGAAAACTATCTGCCCTAAGTGGGAGAAGAAAAAAGAAAAAAACAGAAAATATACATTACTGGATTCTGGGACTTGTTCACTTGAGGCTCATTTCTTAGATGTGTTGCTTCTAGAAGAAATTTAACAGTGCTGAAACTAAATCCATCAATTCCTTTGCCAAGCCAAAATTTGATAATATCCTAGGCAAAAATAAAAGTTGAGAATTCCAAGTGAGCCAATCCCATTTGAAATACGTTCAGTTTTCTTTTTAAGTAGTATATACTTACTAGGAGGTATTAATACTTCAAATGTTACTAAGAATTACTAAGTGAGATGTATTGAATTAGAATTAACATCTAAATGGAGCGTGTCTTACTATTTCATCCACTATTAAAAAAAAAAAAAAAAAAAAAAAAAAAAAGACAAGTCTAACTTCTCCCTTAAATTCAGGAGACCAAAAGTCAAGCTCACTAAAAGTCATTCAAAAAATTAGCCATCAACATTGAAAATATGTGCAATGGCAGGAAAAAGGGCGAGTGGAAAGATGGTGTTTAGGGAAGTGTCTCTGATGTAGAGGTTACTAGGGGAGTTTTTCAAGGATCAGTCTCAAGGCCAGTCTCATTTCATGCTTTCATTAACAAATATGACCAGAAGCATTTTATTTCATTTCTTAACACACTGACAACACCCCCAGTGAGGGCAGAGTCCCCCTAAAGAGAGGCAGTGACACAGTCACACTAGAGTTGGGCAGCCTGAAAGACTACCACCAAAGAAATGCACCAAAATTCAGTAATACAAAGTACCAAACGCTTAGGGCTAAACTCAAAGCCTTCCTCTGTAAGCTGGCAGATACAGGGAGGAGAACAGTGCAGCTGTACTGCCACACGGGGTATGTACGACTTGGGGGAGGGGGGGGAGAAGCATTCGTGTCAGACTCGCCAGATTCAGGACAACTTCCAGAATTTTAATGAATTCTGCAAGGTCTGCTGGGAGACTTGCAACACAGTCTCTCTCCTCTATAAAGTTGTCAGATATGTAGATAGACCAAAACTCTTAATTCTTGCTTATCTACAAGTAAAGGTATTCCTTTTAATTGCCTCACATGAAGAGGCAAACATCTCCTTGATAAAGCTAGGCATCCTCAGCTCACAGTTGACTGGCTAATTAACAGCTCCTTGTGTCAACAAGGAGTAAAATTGCTGTCCCCTCGGGTGATTCAGATGTATTTCAGCACAAGCTTTGGAGCAAGAGACAGTGTTCCACATTGGTCCTTCCAGTAATTGCTGTGCTTGGTACAACATCCAAATGCAATAAATGCCTTCATTTATTTCATTTATTCCCTGCTAGCTCCTGATGGAGACTAGACCAATGGCAAATAACTGCTTTGAGGAAGCAGTGGTCTTAGACTACTTGACTACCAGCATCCATCTTCAAAGCAAGTAACAACAGTCCTAGGACACAGAAGGGGGAAGTATTTATGCCATTGTACAAGATTCTGCCCAGATATCTTCTCTGGTTAAGTTTGTTTAATTCTGGCTATTGGCATTTGTGGAAAAAACCTGCCCTATTTAACCTAGCAAAACAAAAGCTGAAGGGGGATGTTATCAGAGCTGAAAAACAAAGAAGCATAGGCATGAGTGGGAAAACTATGTAAGCTGAAGGACAAGTTTGGTTCATAGAGAACTACATATAAACTGTGAATAAGGTTAGGCTGAGGAGTAGAAGGCTCCAACAACATCAGTGTAAAGAAATGTTAAAATAACCTTTTAATGAGAAGAGGAAGGGAACTCTTTTTCAGATACAATATCCTAGTCCAAAAGCCTATCAAGATCTTGCCAGGTGCTTGTGAGAGCAGGGGACTTAAGCCAGCAAAGGGGCACCTTTCTAGACCTACCGAGGGTCAACGCTGCAACAACTCCCACTGCCAGTGCTTAAGGCCAATTTTATTTGGGATTTTTTTGTTTGATTGGTTTGAGTTTGTTTGTTTGTTTTTTTTTTAATTAAGACAACTTGAAGCAAGATAGCTGGATGCATTATAAGATAATGCTTGAATTTTTCTTATACACTTAATGTTTGTCTAGACACTTCAATCTTTCAATTGTTTGCACAGGCTGTAATCCTTGGATTAAGTTCCAACTAGACTGTCGCTTGTGTAACACAAAATAACCAAATCAAGTGTAGAAGGGGCTGCCTCGCTACTGGAGCGGCAGTAGTAGTCTCTCTCTGGGCAGAGTGTAGTGCACCATATAGCGCAGCGCATACTTACATGGATTTCCTGTTGGACAGCAGGGTTGTGAAAATTTAAGTCTGGCTGTTCTTTCCCAAACTGATGAAAATAACACTGCTTTCTCACATCGTCGAGCTGCCAGCTTGAATTCCCATAGACACTCACCTGTTCGTATGAGAGGGGAGGGAAATCAGAACTCAAGTAATTTAAAAAACATTTACTTGCATGCATGCTTTAAGATATGGCATGTTACAAGCATAAAATAAAGCATAAAGTGCTTAATTAAGGGACTAAATTTTGAATTGATGCTTATTTATTTTTCATACTTCCTTTTTCTGGTTAGTTGCTTTCAATTTCAGTTGTGCTTTGCCACAATGGTGCACACAGCCTGTAGATGCTTATGGATTTTGTGATCACTTTTTTTAAAATGGACTTTCACTAGGAATTATTAGGGATAGAAGGAGAAACATGGGTGGGAAGATTTTCTTAAAGCTATTATTAAAAACAGCTTTCAGTTTCTGCAGTCTGCTATCATCCCTGTGAAGCTCCAAACAACAGTCAATATTTTCAAATGTTAAATTTATCATTTCATTGAGAAAGACTCCAGAAACTAAAGGTAACTCTTATGACTCTAGTTAAGTTAAAAAAAGAAAACAAAAATTGAGGCTGGCTATGACAAAACATGCCACAGCTCTGTTAACTCCAGCTCAAGCTGTTAAAACACACAAATTCCTCTCATACACACATCAGTTTAGTTTCCCAACAGATACACAGGCAGATTTTACTGTTTTCACCAGAGGGCAGGAAATGGGCAACGCAGTTCCTGGCCTGTTCACCTTCTGGAAAAGGGGGGAAAAGCCACCGCCACGCTGGTCTGCCTCCCTCCGCACCAGCTGCGACTCGAGCAAGGCTAAGAGGAAGCCTCCAGAGCAGCGTGCCTGGTCGCCAAAGGTGGGGACTGAGCGACTCGTGCACAATTACTCCTTTGGCTTTTATAAAGTGAAGACTTAACAGCCTTCTGTTTTTTTTTTTTTTTTTTTTTTTTTTTTTTGTTATTTATTTACTTATTTTTAATCTGTCTGAAGTAGGAACCCTGCACCCTTTGCTGGTTTAAACCTTTATGCACCCAAGCTCATTTAGTATCTTCTGCTTGTACCTCTGAAGAACCACGTATAGCCTAGCCTAGGTTGGGACCTAGTTACAGCGGTTTTTCTTGCATTGTAGCAACCTGCAAACCAGTTTGTGATGCACAGGAGTCCTCTCCCGTATTTACCCAGTTGTTTGGAGGAGCGACGGAGCCGCCAGCCTGCGCGCAGTCGTGCCACACGTAGTAGTCGGTGTACTTTCCCGTCCGATTGCGACTCAGCTGAAACCATCTGTGTTTGTCACTCGTGTGGTTTGGTATTAAATCCATTATCACCTTCAACCCTTGCAGATCACACCAGGAGAAAGATTGAATTCAGCATCTTAAGGCAAAGCTCACATTTTTTATGGCGGCACTCCGGGCGCTTCCCCGAAGTGGGGTTTAGACGCGAGGGGACAGAGGGCGCGCAGCTCTCTGCGCTAGCACAGCGCTGGGGACGGGCGAACACACACAGAGAGACAAGCCGCTCTGGACTACAGTCCTAACCAACACAGCCATGTTTCGGGGACTGGCAAACCATCTGCCATTCAGCCCCTCAGAGAGGAGACACGTGAGCAAACCCTTGGTCCAAGGCACAGAGGCACCAACCAAGGACGCGACTGCAGGAAGGAAACACGAGCCCCCTCCCACGCTCGTAGCTGCCTTCCTGCACTCTCCAGAAAGCAGCCGCCGGTAATAAACTTCCAAGTCCGAAAGGAGCACGTCTCCAAACACGGATGCGCCAGGGCGTATGGGTGATCTGTCACCCGCCGCCCCGGCCACCCTCGCAGGGGACCGTGCCCTGCCGAGGCAGCAGCAGGCTGCCACCGCAGGGCTCGTGCTGCCGGGCAGTTAACGTGTCCCTGCCGCTGGTGCCTCCGCTTGCTGCTGCTCAGCGAGGAAATGGCCAGAGGCACACGTTTAAATGCCGGATCCTAACACCTAATGCTACACGGTACTACTTTTATACGTGCATTTCTTTTAAATAGATTTATTTTCATTGTAGCTGCAGTTTACCTCTATCGTGTATAGCTGCAAGCAGGTTCTCAAAATCACTCATTGACCCAAACATGGGGTCAATGTCATAGAAATCTTCAGCACCATATCCCAGGTCTTTTAAGGGGGACTTATAGAAAGAGGTGAGCCAGATGGTTTTTATATTCAAATACGTGATATAGTCCAGTTTCTCCTGGATACCTATTTAAAAGAAAAGGACATTATCTGTTTATAGAAGACAAATTATTTTTGTTGAAAAAAGTTTGCCATGGGCTCTTGAAGATGGAACATGAATCTTTTTTATATATAACCATCCGCTATTTTCCCTGAGCTTAGATAGCCTGACAGTCTTGAAACTTCTTCGAGGGGAGCATGAAATCACAGATGGAAGCCATTCAAAGCCACTTGTAAGGATAATAAAGCAGGAATTTAAAAATATCAGATCCAAGCAGCTTGCAGTTTGTATTATAAGAATATTTATAATGTCAGTTATTAAATGAAATTTAACATTTATTTCTGAAAAACAGACTCCAGTATTTCATTAAAATACAGCAATTGGATTACTTTCCCATTTCAAGGATGTCAATTAATCATCAGAGTACATAAAGGTAAGACCTTTATGATATAAAAAAAGCATTACGAGCTTTTATTTTTCGGTAAATTGAAAGTCTCATATCTTCCTTATACGTTACTACTGAGGTTTAACTACAGAAACTTCTTTTTCACTTCTTAGAAGAGGATATTCCACTCTAGCGCTTTTCTGTTTACTCTTCTTACCATAGTATTGAACCTTCTCCTTCTGAAGCATGCACATGACACTGCCACACTCCGTCTCAGCTAAGTTACTGATACTTGGCATTGCCTGTTGGTATCAGGCGCCTTCTCAGTGCAGTCAGAAGAGCTCAAAAACCCCACAGCTCTGAACCAAAATAAAAGTATGCATCTCTCTCTACTCTTACTTGGCTAGTTTGATTTTTCTCACTATTTTTTATAGAGAGACAGCCAAACCAGCACAACAAAGCATTCAACACCGCACAGTCTCGACCTCCGTTTCGCAGAGAGATTTTGCTTTGATTGCAGTTGTGCTGCCGACTTCCCTGGGCCCCACCTCCGAGCATTCATTCCAGCTGCAGGCTTAGACTTAACAAACTCAGCAACAAGCTCCTAATGGGATCCGTTCGTGACAACGGGAGCTCACATCAACGATGAGTCTTACTCTCCTCTCCAGTCGGGCAGCTTTCTCTATTGGACTGTGTGTATATATATACATACACATATAAAATACACACATGCACACCCTCACACCTATCTATCTACGTAGACAGGCTACAAACACATACACAGTCAGCACACAAACAAGCGGCATCCAGCTCTGCATGTAAAAAACAAATTTACCCACCTTTCAGATCACCATTCCCATCCATGTCACTATCCTTAAAAGAACGAGGATAGATCTGGTAAATCGGACTGGCTTGCCACCAGTCAAGGCACTTGGGAGACAGAACAACAATTGCGATGGTAGCACACACCAGCAGGACCGTGGAGGCAATTATGAGCCAGAAGAGAATCTCTCTGGTGACTCTGTACCGGGCTTGACTGGAGAACTTCAGCAAGACTTCCTTTGGCATCCCAGCATAGGGCTCCAAAGCTGGCTCCTCCGGAGCCACAGGGTTCACACCAACAACACAGGTTTTGGGGATTTCTTCTCGGCTACTGGCATTGGTCTCCTTCTCGTCGAAACTCTCATTCTGAACAAATCCGTTGTTCTCCCTACCTCCTTTCTCGCTCAGCTCCATAGGAAAGCTCTTAGCTTCCTCGTCACCCATTTTAAGTGGTATGTCTTGTCCTGGGGAATCTTGCTGCAGCAAGGAAGGGTGCCAAAATACCTTTGTTCGGTGAAATGAGAAGCAGTGCAATTAGCATCTGGGTTTATAAATAATCCCGACCAACTGGTCAAAGTTCAGAAGAGACGAAAGGGCAAAGTGCTCCTGTTCTTCTGCATAATAAGCATCTCCAGCAAGATAGCAAACACAATTGCATCGCTGTCTTCCCGAAAGGCAGGCTTATTTCTTGTGCCAACTGAGCAGAGTTATGTTCGCTGTTACTCTCTCCAACATACTAAATTTGTCTTGCTTTTGACAGCAGTGGAAAAATTTCAGTTTTTAAACCAATAAAAAATTAATATAATACACAACTTTCCAGACTGGTCATGGTTTCTTCTGCCTAATAAAATAAGAACAACATTAATGAGAATTTAAATACGAACAGCAAGAACAAGGTGTTGACAGTTTCTGGCCCAGAAGCAAAATACAAAATAAAAGATACAAAAGCCTGTACACTTGGTTTTTCACAACTTAGAAAAACAAACCCCAAAAAACTCTAACTCAAACCCAACCCACCCACAGTTGTTAAGCGGTAACAACGAAAAGACACATACCGATCCTGCAATTCACTGCACCCAGTGCTGCACCCAGGGCCGTCCCCAGGTCACGATAGCTCTGCACAGGCACAAGCTGGACCCAAGCGAGAGAAACGCACTGCTGACCATTAACATTCCCCACACATTACTTCTAATCTTAAAAAAAAAAAAAAAAAAAAAAAAAAAAAAAAAAAAAAAAAAAGTTGCAGAGAAAGCAACCTGCTCCTCCTCTGCCATCTCTGCTATTCTGATCACGAAAAAATCCTTGCCCAAGGTTTAGAGCGCAGTGCCTGACACGCGTGTGCCCCAAAGCCAGCGAAGCCAGGCGCCCGGGCAGCCCTCGGCCGAGCCCGCGCCGTTTGCCCAGGCGTTGCGAAGTCGGTGCAAAGGAGCCGATGCTCAAACAAACCTGCCCGGGCGGTCAGCGTCCCACAGCAATTCCAAGGAGTAATTGTGCTGGAGAACCGGTCACTTTTGGCCTCTTACTAAGATGACTTGCTTAAACTAGAACACAACAGAGTATTTATTAATTTTGCCTCAAAAAATGAAAACACTATAGAAGTTTTATAAACTAATGACTACAATCCAGTATGCGACGTTCCATTGAGTCGTATATGTATTATCTCGTCAGTAGCTGAGCCAAGAGCTAGAAGCTGTTAGAAGAGCTAGGAGGTCTTTTTATCTGACGATACTAATCCTACTTTTCCCCTTCCTTACAACAGTGGCTCCCAGCAAACCCCTCCTGTGCTAGCTCAGATAGCTGCAGCAGATGATCACTTAACTCGGAGCACTTGAGATAACAGCAAAAGTTTCAGCATCTGTAATTCAATATTGCCAGGAAGCGGGAAATTACTTGAAAGAATCTCCCTTCTAATGATCCTACAATCTTACTGTCGCTGTAAGTTTAAAAAGTTGCCATGTGTGATACACTCAGGGCATAAGCTTGTATTCAGGATCTGATTAAATCGTCTCTGCTATGTTTCACTAATCTTTTGCGTAACACGAGCCACCTTCCCCTCCCCCCAATTCAATTATTTCAGTTCAGTTACTTCATTTAAGATTGAAGTAGGACATTTTTAAATGCTTTTTTTTTTTTTTTAGATCATGTCATATCCATCTCAGGTCCATGGTATTCTTCCCCTCGCTTTTTCTGCAAATGCAGTTTCAAGCATGTCTGCAGATTCCTGCCATACCCAAAAGCAACTTCAAACACCCATGCATAGGAAGAAGCAAAGCAAGTGAGAGGTAAGAGCAAAGAAAGACTTAGCTCTATCCACTTAGAGCATTACCTTGGGTAAGCTGAATAAAAGGAATTTAAGATTGTCAAATTTATAGAGAGAACTTAAGTTTGGTGGGGAGCTGGGAAAACCCTTGAATATAATAGAACCAACTTGACGACACCCTCATTATTTTCTCCTTTCCTAGACCATGAGCACATTTAAGCTGTGGGCTGGGCATGAGAATATATACTTACATACATATATTTGTGTGTGTATATATGTATGTACATGTATTCGTATGCATGCATATACAGAGACACACGTTGAATAAAATCTGGTCACTTACCACACGAAAAACAAGTCAAGTCTCCCAGGCTACAACACTGCATAAAAGCAATGCCTAGAAGGCAAAGCTTCACCCCTGTTATGATATTTAGAAAGACAGTTTAGTAGTACGTAAAAAAAATTCAAAAAGTAAGTTTGCTAGGAACAACACCGACAAGCAAACTGTACATTAGTTACCCAGGAAACAGTGGTGGGTTTTGGTGGGGACAGGACTTTTTTTTTTTTTTTTTTTTTAAACGTGTTCCCAGCCATAACATTGTCTGGTAAGACCAGCCAGCACCCTGCAAATTTCAGATCATTTCTGAAGAGGTTAACAGGAAGAGTAAACAATCTTACTATATTTGTATAAAAATCAGGAGGAGGTATTCATGCTGGAAGACAACTGCATGACAAAAAGTAGAACTAGTGACCCATTAACAGTGAAATCTAATCAGACTTTAATGCTTTTTTCCACTTCTCTCTGTAAGCTCATACCTGACACGTAGATCACGAAGCCGAGGCCAGCTGTGCTGCTGGTTTGCTTGGTATCATGTAGTGACAGCCTCATGCAGAACTTACCCCAGGTCACTGTCAGCATCTCTTTTGAAGAGTGCACCGCGAGTTTGAGGATCTTTGCATTTAACATTATATGGCAAGGGTATACAACGAGAGAGGGCAGGTAACACAGAGCATTTGGGTATGACAGATAGAGACTGGCACTTCTACAAGTCCTGGAACGTGGAGGTAATTTATCATAATAAATTGCAACTCAATAGGCAATACTATACAACCATGACTCAAGATGCAGTTATACATCTAATTCACCAGCATTTAATGCTAATTCAAGGACCTCTTACCCTTGTCTTATTCCTGCCTTGCATTGCCCCTGCCCTGGGCGAGATGAAGGATTTACACAGCAAACCGGATTGGGAAACTGATTTGGCGGAAACCTTTTCACTCTTCACACAGATCTATTTCTAATGTGCTTGGTCACCAAAAGACCGCATGAATGTTTGTCAGTGCAGCACAGAGAGGAGGACGAGGACAGGCTGGGAGATGGGCCACGGTACATGTTTAAGCCAGCACGGATGAGAAGCTGCTCAGTCGCATCCTTTTTTTCTGGTTTCATATTTGTAGTTTATTTCTGTCTGTCCCTTACAGCAAGTTCTGTCATCTCACTTTACAGAGCTGGAAGCAAGGCATGCAACAGTTAAGTCTCACAGCCACGTATGTACACACACGTGTGTGTGAGGAAAGAGAATTTGATTCCTTTAAGGACCTGCCTAAGATCACAAAAGGAATCTGCAAAGTATCAGGGCTCAGCCACACTTCACCCAAGGACTATTACCACCCAAAACACTGTTGAAATTCTGGTTCAAAGGGACTACATACATTTCATCCTCCTATTTCAGCTGGTAAATGTTCTGTAAATTTAATGCTGATAATCACCTGCAGGGCTGTGTGTGCCTTAACAAAAAATACGGGTTGGTTACCATTAATATGAATACCTCTTACAACTGATAAAGACAAATTTTTAATATTAAAGAGGTTAGAAGCTTCTGTTGCACTCTGTACCCACATCTAGGAAGAGACTACTTTTTCTCTCCCCTTATTCAAACATTTCCCAGCTGCAAAACTGCAAATATTTTAAGAATCCCGCCACACATTCCTTTTTCAAACTAGTGTCTATCATCCTAATGCAATTCCTAAGTAACATTAAATGCTTATTTATACCCTAAGTAGGACAGACTGTGTCTTAAGTGCCAAGTATCCAGCCGGAAACAAGAGGATTACTCTGCTCCAACAGAAAGCGTGCAGATCTACGCCTGTACGTAGAAGAACGCGTGCAAACCACGTGAACCTTCCTCCAGCGTGACAGGACGGAGCGCCCGTCACCCGCAGCTGCTAACCCAGGAGGTCTGCCAAGCGTCACACAGACACGGGGACACGCTTCCTTATTTAAAATTAAAACACAAGATGACCAATCCTGGGAACAACCAAGCAGCTGTCCTGGTGCTGAGGTATAAGCAGGTACAAGCGGAACAGATACATTTAGGCCAGGCATCTGGACCTCAAGTACGATGAATTCTTTTGGAAAATCTAAAGAGAAAATATCGCTGAAGAGCTTAAAACGAGCCTGGAACATTACCTAACACGGACCCTCAAGAGGAATCTGATACCTCCTGCTCCTGCATGTTTCTCCCTTTAGACTCAGAACAGTTTGCTTCACATGGACAAAAAAGAGCTTACTTCTGGCATTTTAAAACAGTCCCTTTTATACCAAAGCAACACAAGTAACAAGGACCAGGTGCCTTCATACAGTTATCTCTACGCCTTGCAGAGCTGTTGGAATATGACGGCCGCATTAAAGCAACGGAGAGCTGATTTATTACCTTCACAATCCCAGTTGTAAGCAATACAGATGTCTTTATCGCTTGTTAGCGCAACTGCTAGGCACCAAGACCAGTATATGTGAATTAGATACAAAACCACACAGGTACTTTATGTTTCTATTACAGAACTATTTCTTTTTATTTATTTATTTAATTTACTACCATTGAGGAGTAGTTTGCCTTAAAATTAGCTCATAAAAAGAAACTGTAAACTTCATCTTGAGAGAGGCAGAACACCAACAACTCCCACTGAGCATTAACTTTTCCCTTTTAAAATATATTTTATGTATGCAGGCATTATGTTTCTGGCTTGCTCTCAAGCAATTCTGAAACGGTTCCCTCCTGAGCAATTTTATAGTTGAGCAGGGATAACTAGCAGCATCCGCTGAAAAGCATTAAATAGTAAAGAACACACTTCACTTTCCGTGCCAGTTGCTCTGTTTACCTTAGTGTTAGATAGGGAAACAAAAATGATCAGTATGTGGGTAGTAATAGCTGCTATCTCCATGCAGATTGCCATGGTTATTTCTGTAAGATGGAGGGGTTCATTTCCACAAGTGTTTCTCACGTATAATTATTTAGACGTACTGGCCGATTAAGGTGTCTGCTGCTTGATGCTATACAAATGCCAAGCGGCTTGCCGGTTATTCCATAGTGTACATATTGCACCAAAAGTCACACAAACGGGTGATTAAGCACCCTAATGTGGTAAGTGTAAGATGATGTTTATTTTTAAAAGTTCTCTTGCTTAATGCTTTCTCATTAAATCTTTTGTTACCACTGGAACTGGTCTGACAGAAGGCATTTTACATCTAAATATAACATTTTTAAGAGAAGCTGGTCCAAGTTCACATCCATGTAAAAAAGGCAAACACTATGGTCGTGATTTTCTCTTCTGTGGCTCCCAGAAGACTGACAGCTATCTGACCTTCAAAGCTACATTTCATTGAGCATTAAAAGTTTCTCCCCTGACATGAAAGGCAGCCATCAAAAGGGAGACACCTCTAGAAACAAGGTTTGGGGGGGGGGGGGGGGGGTATCTTTAACCTGGAAGGCTGCAACCATACACGAGGCTCCCACCACCAGCTTGTGGTTTTAAGTCCTAAGTATGATTGTGGCCATTCTGTGACCATTTAGTTTTTATTTATGCTCTTAGTCTACTGATGGACTGCACGATTAAAGGCTAACAGTATTATAAATGCTGTTAATTACCTCCTGCTTGGCTCAGGCAGGGTTTCAAGGGTGGCTTTGGGGAAAGGCAGTGCCCAGGGTGCCTGCTAGTCCCATGGGTACTCAGGGTGCCAATCTCCTCCCTCCGTCTGTAATGAGGCTCATCGTCATCTACGTCTTGCCGTTAGCGTACCTGCAACTACAGTAGCAGGCAGAGCCAACTCCTTCCAGCTGCCTTCCCCTACCAACGATTGAACACCACGCTGCTATACAGCCACAGAAAAAACTGTTTTAAAACTAAACCCCAGGTTTGCTGGCTCCTCAGGAGGAAGCTCACTCATACAACTGCACCTCTTTCAGTTTGCACTACTGAAGCTCTTCCTTCTAGCAGATGCAACCATATTTTATTCCTGCCCTAGGGGATGACAACTTCAAAAGAAGTTTCTTTTCCAGCCTAGTCCTTAAAAGCTTCGCTAGTGAGGGAGATGGACCCTGATTTTATTCTTGGAGACTGTTGATCACAGACTGCGTTGCTGAAGCTTTAATAGCTGTACACGCAGGAGTGACTCAGTTGTTACTGAAAGATCTCAACTGGGAAATCCGTAACATGGACAGAAAGCACAGCTAGACAGCCTGACAGGAGCCAAACAGCAGCTCAGAAGTACAAAGGTGACATTGCACCGTATCATCCTTCAGTTTACCAAGGGTACGCTGGTAACCATCCCACAGCACGCTACATTTATTCATGTTGCAACTTACGTCTTGCAACAACTTATATTCACTGGATACTGAGGAAAACTTAGAAGTTTTGGTCTCTTGAACATTAAGCACTTCCTCATACTGCTGAAATTCAGGGATGAGCATGTAATGATGTGACAACCATTTAGTTATACTGTCTTTCAAATACCTTCTTCATGAGGCACTCCTCCTGCCATACTAAAACATACAGAAATCAGTATGTTCAGTTTGGGAGGATTTTATTATTATTATTTTAACATAAACAGGAAATGGTCTAATAAGCAAAGCATAAAACTTGGGACAGATTCCCATTTCCACACAGCTAATAGTGTAAGTCTCTCCAGATCTATCTCCCTTTATGAAAGGCACACATCCTGCTAATCAACTCAGCTCACATTAGATGCTTCAGGCATCACATCAACAGTGCTTTCTGACTATAAAAAGGTACTGGGCATTTTTATAGGCAAGAGATCCATCACTGTGTGCGACTTCATTCTGTCGAGACCACCAGAGTGAAACTGCAATGTTGTAATGTCAGAACTGTAATTCTCTGTCTTTCAAACACCATCGCACATACTACTATCGCTAGTAAGGAAAAGAATAAGTACATGGGGAAAAATCCACAAAGGCCCTAACTTTTCATCCCTACTTTTGTTTTAATGGACTTGGATTTTCTTTGAAGTTTGAAAAAACTGAATTACAATGACAGGGGCAACTGCTCCACACTAAAAAGGGGGAAGGAAAGAGAACTATTCAAACTTGCTGTAAGTTAGCAAGTACCTCTGCTAGTATGTAACTTGCCACACAGCTCCCCCTACACTCTAGGTGTGCAACGCCATCGCATTTGCAGCACTGTCTCAGAGCACAAACAAAGCTGATGAACTCCAGCACCACTTCCCTAACAGCTGCAACCAACTGCAGGCATATTGCAGGCAAAAGTAAGCAGAAAACAATATCAAACATCTATTAGAAGTGTTACAGAGGGCCCAATCCTGCAAGTCCTTACATAAACATCTAGCTTTTTTCTTATGAACAGGACCTGGAGAGGCAGTAATTAACACAGTTCTGTGAACACAAGGCTTTTGTCAGTGATCCTATGTCTATACTGCATCCCTCAAAAAAAAAACCAAAAAACTACATTTTGCAGGTTCTTTCATACTGTCCTCTGCCTATCACAAAAATAGGCGATTTCCTCACTTTTAAGATATTTAGCCCTTCAAAGCTCTTGCAAAGGAGTAGCATCGCTCCCATTTGAAAGACAAGCAAAAGAGGCACAAGGCCAGAAATGCTCATGAGAATGTTCCCAAGTTTGGATTTGAAAACTGACTACACTTTCACTGGGCAATTTTATTTACTTAGCACGAGCCATACCACCTCCCAGCAACTATACTTTTCTTTGGAACAGTCTCATTCATATAACACCTCCGACAACAAAGCCCTTAAGAGAAGTCTATCTCTTCTAAGCTTGTCATTAAATCAGCAGTGAGATCATGCAGGATCCAAAGGAATAGGAAAGTCAAAGGAACAGACAGTCATAGGATCAGTACTAGATCTTGACACAGTTTGAAGACCCCCAGCGAACCTGGAAGTAACATAAGGAGGTTTCCTGGAAGCAAAAGGTGTGGAGGCAGCAAATTGCCTTTAGTTATCACATAGCTGGCTCGTAAGAACCTCAGCTACTCACTGCCAGACTTGATCCAACTTAATTGTCCAACATCGCACAGGAGACTGGCAGCACAGGGATGATGGACCGGTCTCCGGCAGCACAACAGCAGCAACTGCACGCTTCCAGAACGAGGCCAGTAAGAACACCGAGTCACACAAATTCCAGTTACAGTTAGTGTGAAGAGGAAGAGGCAGGGCAGAATCTATGTTAGCTTAGAAGGATGTTATTCTAAAAGCACTGATAAAGAAATGTAGCACAGGCAGACTTTTTTCCAAGCTTTTTTATTATTGTTATTATAGTTGATGTAAGCTTTTCCTACAGGAAGAGAAATTTCCGTGAGGACTTCACTTTGGTATACACCATTATTTTCAAAAAATGAGAAATACGAACTATACCATATCCTTTATACATATATACTTTTGCCTGAAAACAGAGCTGTAACATTATATGCTACCTGAATGCATAAGCTCTCTTAATAGTTTGAAGCATCGTTTCAGAATTGCCTAGCATTCAGGCATCCAGCTCTTCAGTACCAAAGCGCTGTTTGGGGAAAGGTCAAGAAAGCACTGCCTGCAGCGAATACTAGCCCCTCCATTTGGAAGTTAATGAATCCACCAAACTGTGTGGGCTTTTCAGGTGCCAGATCTCAGATTACGTATCTGTGTAAGATAGCTGCGGACGCCTTTGACCTAGCTTGTCCATACTAGTGCAGAGAACAATTTAACTCCAGACTGAGCAAGTACTTGCACAGTGCATTAATTTTTTTTTTCCACTAGCACTCAAGTACTGGAGTGCCAACTATCAATTCACCTCCCCTCAGAGGATAAATTAAAGCAATCATCTACTTTTTGTTATATGATGCGATCTCTCATAGTTCTCGTGTTTTCAGTTTTGTCACGATGCCTAGGAGTGCGTAGTGCCAAGTACAGTGGGACTCTAGTTTACTCAAAATGAAAATAGTTTGAATTTCAAAGATAGATCTTCCAATCATTTCAGAACTGACGGCTGAATAGAAGGGAAACACTGGCAAATATTTTTAAATCAATGACAAAGCAATACCCATCTTGCACTTTTTTTTTCCTTTTTCTTCATTTTGTCCAAATCCTTCTATTTAAGATATTCTAAATTTGCACAAATGTTTACTTCCACCCATTTGACCAATGTCTTATCAGGTAATTGGTATACATTTCATTAACTAAGCATTTAAAGGAAGAATTACAAGGGAAAAAAAAAAGAATATTATGGAAAAACAAGCAGGAAGAAGCAGGAGCTGTTTGAGTCCTTTCCTTACTCTCAGGTAGCAAAACAGCACTCAAACTCAGCAGAGCCCCTTCTGGTGTTAATGTGGCTATGTTTTCCTTTAATTCGGTTCACAGAAGCAGCACTTGAAATATGGTAACTGCATGTAAAAAGAAAGAGTAGCTACAATTACTCACATACTTGGATCTCTGCAGTTACTTCCCTCTAATAAGTTTAATAGGAAATTAAACACAGTAATTGTACTCTCTTAAGTAACAGCAGAGAATTTGCTACATGTTTTTAAGCTAACAATGATTAGAAATCTGAACAAATAAATAGAAGGTATTTCCTCCTTTTAAAGTTAGTTATCCAAAACTACAAAAGAGGTATTCATAACTAAAGTAGACATTGAAAAATTGTAAAACTCGCACTATCACCTTTCACATTGTTTTCATTAGCAGAGTATTTCCTATAACTAGTTCTTGCCAAGTTAAGTGCAGATTTCAGTTATCATATTTATAATTCTGTTATCAGCACTCCCTGCTCCCAAAACTGTTTTCTACTTCAAAGAAAAAAACCCATCTGCTTTTTCTATTCAGGTCAAAATACTTATCCCTCATTAAAAACCTAGATGTGTTTATGAACTGAAGATGAACATCAGAAAAGGATAAAAAACTTATAGAGTGTTTTCTAATTTCTCCTAAAAATATTATTACTATAAATTTTATACATCATTTGTCCAAGACTAAGTAGAGACCCACCCTTCTGCATGCTAGGTAACTTGCCAAAATCAAAATAGTACTTGCAGAATGAACTTGATGATTGATGGTGTTAAAAAGCATCCCTAAGGAACTAAATAATGAGAAATGCCTTTTCAATACTGCAATCAGCCCCTTAAAACATTACAGAGAAATGTATGCATTTAAAGTTTCCAAATAAGATTGAACACTCTAGAAGACCAGACCAAGTGATCGCAGAAAACTGTGCCTGTGCCTGCAATATCGTCTCAGTTCATTGAGGAGTGTTTTCAACATAGGTCTCAATTAAAAAAATACATTATATATAGTTTAGATAGCAGAAATTGATACTCCTTCAAGGACTTCTAAAGATTTCTGGGCACCCTTTCACATTCTAGACATTAAAATTCCTATTAAAAAAAAAAAAAAAAAGCATGGTGTGCTCATTCTGAGCTTCTGTCTAGTTTCTTCCATTTAAGCTCTGCAGCTTGCAAAGTGATAAAAGCAAATCTCAGTTGGTCAGTTTCTCAGACAGATTTGTATAGAAGTTTCCGTATCTTAAAAACACTTCTATAACCAGCCAGCAGAATTTAGAAGCAGCCTCGAAGGGTGAACTTTCAAGATTTTCTCATCATGGCATTTATAAATATTGCTTCCAACTTCTTAAAGCTCAAAGCCAGGATCCTTACAATATCCAAACACTATTACACTCAAGCCTGTAGCCTCAACTTTTCTGCAGCAACTCACCTTAAACTCAAAAAGTCTGAGAAAGCAGAAAAAAAGGGCAACAGTCATCTTGAAAGCAGATCTGACAATAAATAGGTGAGATAACTAATTGGAACAGTGCTGTTGAAAAAAATTTGTTTGCCACATAAGTCTTCAGAGAGCATCTTCCTACTAAACAGTGCTTTCCTTCCTGTATTAGCAAGGGCAGCTACTGTCACAGTAAGAATACTGAATGGAAAGAGAATGACTTGCCTTCTTCTCCTACTGTAACCCATCCCCACGACTTGGATTCTTGTCAGTCTTTGATAAAGTTTTAAAAACATGTACTGAGGCAATAATTACTTGATGTTAGTCACAATATTGTGATTTATCACAATAACACTACAGTAAAGCTTTTCCTGCTGGAAACTCCTAGTCAAGCTGCATACACACAAGGACAGACAAGAAAAAGGAAAGGAAAGTATTGGTCAATGAAGCAGAAAGTTACCAATAACCCCAACGAATTTTTAAATCTAGGTATCACAGTAAAGGAGAATTTTAAGTACTGAAGAAAAAAATAGGTATGGGGGAGGGGAAATACCACCTTTTGGATACAAAGGGAACAAAGCAGAGCAGCACTGATAAAAGATGTGTGAAAATGAACAAAGGAAACATGAGATGACCTCCAGCAGTGAGCTAAACAGGAAAAGGAGAGGTGCAGTTACCGTAAGACATGAAAGCTACTTGTCTTTTGATTGACAAGAGAAGCAGCTAGGAGGGATGTAAAATGGTAAACACAAAACACAGCTAAGCCAAATCTTTACAGCAATAGTCTAAATGAACGAAAGCAGGACAAGACCAGACAGTCAAGCTGAGAGAAAAGAATGCTACGAAGACTCATGAGATACCAGGTTGATTTTCAACTGAGTGAGTTGCACGCTACTTACCTGAGTTATACTACAACTCCTGAATGATTAGTTTTTCTTATGTTTTTGTTGAATTGCCTTCATCACTGGGAGCATCCAATGCAACTGTTCGCTTGCACTAGTGGAGCTACCTCTCCCTGACTTAAGTTACTTGAAAAACTAAAAGCAACATGCCTTCCAGATTACCATTCCTAAATATGAAATTTGTTGTTTAGCCCAACACAATCTGTATTAGCTAACAGATTAAAAAATTTCTTGGTGCTGTCTTTTTGCCATAATATACTTAATACCTAAGGTTAGGAGCTACAATTTGCTTTTTGCTTCAGCATTTGTGTTTGAAATACTGTATTATACGCATGCATTTACTAATGCAAGAAATTTTTTCAGAACAGAGCCCACAGAAACTGAGAATGTTGATCTTATTTTCTTGAAATTCTCATCTTTCACATTATTTTAGTTAGGTAATACGATCTTCTGGACTTGTTTCATACATTTCACAGCTTACAGCTCTTTTTGTCATGGGACAAAATGGAAAAGCTCCAATTAGCTGCCAGCCACATAAGTCTTCAAAGTGCATCTTCCTACTAAACAGCGATTTCGCTTTACATTTGTTACATTTGCGTCTGTTAGGGCGGAGAATCTCTGTTAGCATTCATTACCATTACAAAGTCTGCCAGAAGTAAGAATTGCCTACTCAAGCTCAGTTCCGTGCTGTAATCAATCCCAGGTGCCTACAGATGTTACTGTGATCAGGGCTGCCAACATGGAAAGGTTGGCAAGTGAAGCGGCTCATTTATGTTTGGCCCACTTTACACATGATATCAAGCAGCTAACCAGCACTAGTGGTTAGCGTCTGGTACCCTCAGACAGCTGATATAATTTTAAGTGCAGAATTCTTTGTTTGCTCCTTTGCCTTTCCTAAGTAGCAGCTTCATCGGCTCACACAATAGAGGCATTTTCAAGAAGTATAGCTGTTCTAGCCCAGTGCCACGAACGTTTGCATGCAGGCTGAAGTACGTACATGAAGACTCATTTTATTAAAAGGAGACTGTCATTGAAGTTAACCTTTCATATAAACCTTGCAAGAAGGCCAGGATCACAACACTTATATTCACATTCATTTCTTTATTCCCTTCTATTCACCATGTTAAAGGGGGTCAGATCCTAAAAAATTAAAACAAATCTTAATTTTGATCAAGATTATCAGAGAGCAGATTTGAGAATGGAAAGTACACGATCTGTGGTACAGGAGAACTCAAAAATAATAACAATAAAAAAGCAAGCTGAATTTTTGACATGTCAGAGACCCCTGAGGTAGGAGTGACACTACCCAGTCTCTCAGCATTCTATGGAGCTATCTTTATGTCAGTTCCAGGATGGTGATATATAATTAAGAGAATGTAATTTTAAAAGAAATGTTAAAGTTAAGAGGTTATGGCATACAGTAAAACATAAACTTTAAACAAATATCTCAGATTTCTCACACTAAGAATACAAAGTCAAAATGCATATGTTTTGTTTTTCCCCTAGACTGCTAAAACGTGTACAGTATCTGGATTACACCAAAACCATTATTAGTGTTCTGAACGCAGTGGATGTACGAATGAAAAGTAGTGCTGCTTTAGAGGCAGGAAAAAAAAAAAGAAAAAGGAGGTCTTGATTTACTTTTACAGTGTAGCTGTGCAAGCTGTGGTCCTAACTCTCTCAAAAAGCTACACATAACGCTTCACTTTGACAGAATACAAGTGCAAAGCCTTTCATTTTAGGCAGCCTATCTGCATTACATAAAATAAATATGTAAATGTTTACAAGACTGGAGCCTATGGCATGCAAGATCTCTTATTACCATGGAACAAGGTATTAAACCAGCAACTCATGAGGAGAGCATGTAGGAACTATATTCTACAAACAGCTTCAAAACAGTTGTAAAAGTAGCAAAACTCAAGTCTGAAAGCCAGGCTTTCCTATAAGCGGTTAATAAATACACCCATTGCACTGTAACACTATATATTCAAACAGGTTATCATCACGCAGTATCAGTAATATGAAGGGTTTGTTTTCCTTCCCCCAGATAAACAATTCCACTAATAAAATCAGTATAAGTTTCAGTGTGAGAGGTCTTATGTTAAAAACAATTCTATCCAAAACTCTGTATAAAAGCAAAAATTTTAAAAAACAGATCTTTAAGGAACTTTAAGGAAAAGAGCTGGCTAAAAAGTCGAGTTTAATTTATTTACATTTTCAGTGAATGCTTTCCAGTAGCTGAAATAAGACTAGTTCCAGCTGATTTTTGGACAGATTTGTCCTAGTGAGTTAAGTGTTTTTTGTACATTCTGTCTCCAACTGCGATACTTATTTAGAGATTTTGGGCTTACTGTCACAAAGAACCACATTCCTGATACAATGCAGACACATCCATCAATATACTATACAGGAAGAAAAACCACATAAATTATATTTGGATATCTTTTTATACAACATACTTGGATTCTCTTCATAAATCCTTCTCAAGAAAATATAAAGCATATCACACTGTTTTAGCAATCCTTTATTGAAGATAACAAGTTGGTTATGTTCACTGTATTGTATGAAACATCACAATATCATACTGGGAAGGTACTATCAGTACAGGGTTGGACCAGAGCGGACAGTCTGAACAATAAACCATTTTGCATTCTTCATTCTCTATCTTTTAACAACCCCCCAAAAAAACAGTAAAGGGACAAATACCTGTTAACATCATCATTTAGAACACTTTAACTTACAAGGCTAAAATCTAATGAATAAATAAAATATACTGTGGCAATAATCCTCTCTAGACAAAAAAAAAAAAAAAAAAAAAAGAAAGATCAGATACACAGTGAATCAAAATGACTGGGAAAGCTGGCCTTAGGCACCAGTATGAAAGAGCATGTGGTTTTTACAGACTCACCATGGGGATAAAGTTACAGAAAAATACCATGAATTCCATTTCACACAAAACCAGTTGATGACTGTCATTAGCTTAAAACTACACACAAGGGCAATTACATCCTCGCTGAAACACAGTTTAAACAAATAGGAAAATGTTTACAAGGCATCCACAGCATGTAAATCATGTACAGATGGATACATTCATTGTTTCCCCTCCCCAATAGCTTTTATTTTAGATAAATACTTTACTCTTCTCCATTTTCAGCATTTACTGGACTCATTACATGCACAACTCAAACAAGTCAGAAAAAAAGTCAAGGTTATTGCAAAAATAGAATTAAACTAAGAATCTTCAAGTACCTTACATGACAGCCACTCTGTACCATGCCCATTGCTTATAAAATGAAAGGTCATTGAACCCATGAAAATATCTCTAATATTTTCTTAATTTAAAATAGATAATTTTAAGTGTATTTATAGTAATCTCAAAGTGATAATTTGAACTTCAAAAATAATGCAAACAATTAAAAATTATACCCATATTACACAAGACTTTTGTCTGTATCTTAAGCCGAGAAAAAAAAAAAAAAAGAAAGAAACTATAGAAAACCACATATAGAACAAAAAAATCACAATTTACATTATAATAAAGGCAAATTTTCAGCATTTTTAAAAAAACCTGCAGCTGTGAGAGATGTCAAAGCAAGTCACTAATAGCTATAAATTCATCAGTTTGGTTTTAAAATATTTTCTCTAGCAAGAGTTTAAGGGTGTGTTGTACACATGCGTAAAATTCTTACTGTTTTTAGATGCCTAGAATCTTCATATATTATTGCCAAATACACTTATCTTCAAGCAAGCAGTAGGCAACATATCACAATTTGGACACCGCAGGGAAACCTTACGGTCTGGTAATACAGGTAAAACTGGAAAATTAAAAAAAAAAATACACATCTGATAGCATATTGCCCAATTGAAATTACTTCCAAGCCACAGAGCTGCAAAGCCTTCCAACTTGGTAAAGTGAAATAAGTAATGTCTCATACAATTACTTGTACTCTTTCACGCTTATATGTTGTAAATCTCCTTAAGCCACAGTGTATCTTCAGAGTACAACTACAATCCCATGCACCTCAGGTACATATACTGATCTGCTGAATCCTTCCTTCCTTCCTTCCTTAGGGCCAAAGTTCATTACAGATGTAATCAGTATGCCTGAGGCTGGTAAAAATACTGTAGTACAGGCAATGCTAAGAGTGGCAATATCAGAAAACACAAAAATGAACAAATGATGGAAAATTCTATTATCTTTCTGCCCATTTCACAAAAAGTTGGAAATCCACCAGAATTTTTCCCTTGTATTGAAGAAAACTGATTTAAAAGTTTTTTTCCCCCTTTCAGAATCAAAAGCATTTTAGTAGATTTGTAAGGCTACCACGGATCTTCTAGATCTCCAGCACCCTACAGGAAAAGAAGAGGAGAAATATTACTACTCACCAATACAAACGGTAACATTTTGTTGCATTTTGGATTTAACTGGTATAATTAAGTAGAACACTAACATCAGAAAGATGACCATTTCCTTTTTTCATACTTGCCCACTTCCCTGCACAAAAGTTCTTTGTTCCTCAATTTCAAGAGGGAATTCACTTCCATAAAATCCAGTAAAGCTGCTATAGCATAAAGACTTAAAAACAAATACTACCTAAAGTTGTATTAAATCTTAGCTATCAAAAGATACTACTACAGAATATGGAGGGAAAAATATCTATAAAATACTAAGAAATTCAACCCTTAAGAAGTTATTCCTCATTCACAAAAAATTCCCATAGGATCCTTTTCATCAAGGCAGTGAACTTTGAACCTATTTGGAACAACAGTATTTTTGTGGTAGTGTTAGAATATGAATTGCACGTCTTACCTGACACAAGAACTCCAGTATTAACTTATTAGCAGATTAGTTAACTATCACTGAAAATTCTCAGTATTATTACTGACATACCCAAATGCATATGCATACATGTGCCAAACACCGAAAGCGAGGAAAGATTTGGTAGAAAATAACTTCAGGTAGACTAGTCAGTTCACTCATTTATATTGCTCATGCTTAACTTGCAGCTGAGAAAAACTGCCCAAATACAGGACTAATGATGGATGTGTCAAACCCAAAACTACTCAGATACTTGTAGAAAGTAGTGAGTATCATAATGAGTTAATATCAAAGGCTATGAAAAGTTTCAAGTCATGTCAAGCTGATAGCATTTCCAAAAAAGTTTATTACTTAAATAGTTCAAAAGACTCAATATGCATACAGATATTCCACAGCATATTCTTTATTTTCACTTAAACACAAGTTATTAGAACTTGACACTAGGTACTAATTCTAAGTACATTGTCATTTCTGGATATAGGTTATGCTACAACCTGGAAAGTAACAAGAATACAGTTTTCTAGAAAACAGATATTTGTGACGAACATTGCATACAATCTAAATTGAAGGAAACACCACATTTAATGAAGAGTAAGTGATTTAACCTAAGACGTGATAGTTTTTGTAATTCTAGTTGTAACAAACTATACACAATTCAAATACAAACATGCAGGATGTTGCACATGATGCTGGGGAAAAGGATTGAAGAATTTGCATAATTCCATTAATATGCACAAAATATGTATGATTAAGATGCAAATTATTTTACAATTAGCATACACGTACCGTCAAAATTAAGAAACTTCTTACAAGAAAAGGGGTTTTAAAATTCAGTTTTGCATTAGCATGTTAGATTCCTCTTGTTGGTTTCACAGGATTTAAAAACTGATGCCTTGAACAGGAAGTTAACTGCTTCTTGCTACACAATATAAAATGCAATCACTATAATATACCATAGTTTTTGAATCCCTAAGGAAAGAGGAGAGCTTCATATAAACAGTCTGTACAAATAATCAAGAGTAAAAACAGACAGACTTCTAGGGTAGATGTGACAAACGTTGAGCTATAAACAAAAGGAAAATACGCCAAGCGAAGCGTCAAATCTGCTACGTGAAACAAAGACATCATGTCTGTTTATCGCTCCTCTCGTTCATCCCTGAATCTTCACGTGAGCTCTGTGTTTCAGCAGGGCCATTCCCAGGCTCCGGGAGGGTGTCGGGCAGAGGGTCGCTGGATGCAGCATGATTAGCTGAAGTAGATGCTGTAGCTGATTCAGCAGTGCACTCTTCTCCCTGCATCTTAGCTAGCCTGTAACTAGTCAGCATCTCTTCCAGAAGGTGGCGGTAGTTCCCCCTATGATTAATTCTCATTTGCCTGAGTGCTTCCACCAATTTTCCCTGTGTTCCACTTTCCTCGGCTTCGCCAGGGTCCTTTTTTTTTTTTTTTTTTTTAAAAAAAGATTCAAGACCCCAAAAAAATCAGTAGTTAAACTAGGCTATTTTAGAAAGACATTTTAAAAACATTTTTTTTCTGGCTGAAGAAACATCAGCTTTGTCATATTTAAACATAAACACACCTTATTAGCAACACACACCTTATAAATTAGACAAACTTTTATTTTTTTTTTGAAAATAAAAAAGAATGATACTTTTTAAAACACATTGACAATTATTTCAATTTATTCTGAGCCAAACAGTGGCAACACGGTATCTCCTCTCGATCAGCTCCACCCTGGTTGCAACTGGTGCTCAGTGCGTATAGCTGGCATCCTCCCCACAATTGTGGTCAGTTGTCAGATAGTGAAAAATTTGAACATTTGAATTTCTTTAGCTACCAGGTCAATATTTAATTGTGAACTTTTGCACAGCCAATGGCAATGCAATTCTGTGAGAAGCTTACAAAAAGTAATAGATTCTTCCACCACAGCAATTTAGTTAAAGCATCACATCAAGAGCTCTATACACTAAAGATCCAATCTTTACGTGCATGATGCTGCCACGAAAGAAATAAGCAGTTACCTATCAGCACCTGGAGTGGTGGCGTTTGAACACTGTAACATACTGTTTTTGGCAGATGCATCTAACCCATAGAAAAATTAACTTATCGGATACCTAGTTAAGCGCAAATCTAACAACATACATCGCAAAGCCAGAATACCAAGCACTGATTAAGGAATGGAGGTCTTCTCTGCAAACCACTTATACGACAACAAACCTTCAGTTAAGTAGAAGATGGAAGGATTTTTTGTTGGTTTTTGCAAAACAGACTTATGCTTCTGTTACAGTGCTCTGAGACTGGTACCAGATATTTTAACTTCAGTGTGCTAAAGCCATATTGTCACTCTGAGGGAATAGTACATCTTAAATTATTAATATCTAGCAAGTTATCAAGCTATCAGATAAAACTAGATCAGTAGAAGCTGGCGGGTTTTGCGATACATTAGAGGCAAAATCCTGCCTGTTTTCTTCTCATGCTGACCTCATTTTATTGTCCTCTACTGCAAAAGCTTAAAAGGCTATAAGCATTTCAATCACTCATCTACAAGCTCAACAGTACCATTAAGAAAACATCTTGGGTTCACAAAAGTTATAGATGCTATAACATTGCTGGAATAGAAGTGCCAGGACTGATCAGCACAGTTTAAGTTAAAGGGGGACAATTTTACCACAAAAATAAATACTTCTGCACACAACACTATTCCATAAAACTTAATTTTATAAGGACATATGTACTTCCACCATGGTTTCCTGATCTCTGACTCTCATATACTCACATTTCCATATTTAGATAGATCTTCAAGAGCTCACTGAACAGAAGCAATCAAAAAAGTAACTTTAACATGTAAGTGGGACTGTTTTAGTGTCTCTTGATTACAAAGTCGGTGAAAACTCGCATCAGGATGATGTTATACACCTTATTTCTTAGATTTTGATAGAAAACGCTACTTATTTATCTAGTAAGTATTAAACAAACCAGCACAGCTGAAGAATACCAGCTTTTTAAAGTTCAGAACACACATACGTTCCAGTCCCTCTCTCCTACCAGTTTCACTCTGAGGTTGGCATTAGTAAACACAGACTAAGATAAATGCTTTTATTCCTGTATCATCCTGTATAATAAAAGCAGTAAACAATATTCTAGCATCACAGAGAATCCTGAACAACTCAAATGCTATCAGGAGTCACAGTCAACTCTGGTATTCCAGTGTTTCTGATACTGAAACACACAACTTGCTTTGCTCTGTGCCCTCTTTGATACCGGACTATTTTGTTCTTCTGCTGTCTCCCTCAGTATCAGACAACAAAAATATCCCACAGGTGACAACATGGCAGAAACTGCCTCTTTTATATGCTATATACTATATATTATTACATACATTTCTCACTAATGATCTGTGCCCAGTATAAAACTGGCCCCTGAGAAGCCCTGAGGACAACAAGGAATATTCACCTAGCTAGTACTTGCCTTCCTCAGGGTCCTATTTCAGCTTACTGCTGTTGAAAATTGGGGGGGGGAGGGAATATTGGTAGCAGCCCTCAGTAACAGGATCCAACCTGCCAAGTGTCAGAGCACTGTATTTGTAAAAGCAAAGAAGTAACAGTCTCCACCAAGAGGCTCAAACATAAACCTGGCTTTAAACAAATGCCATTTTAACTCCTCACTAACTTTAACGTTGTCGCTCATGTTTAAAGCTATATACATCTAAGTAGTGTAAACAATCTAGAAGTAGAGCCATTAGAAAACGTGCAGTAGTTCTAATAAAAGTATACTTCCAAATTTTAAGGTGAGTGATAGATTCGATAGTATTGTAACAGTACAAGAGTAACAGTTATTTAGCTACAAATAAATTCTTACATTCCATTCAAAGAGCTTGAAAGCACCCAAACCCCAATATGTAACAGATTTCCACATGCCCTCAAAGGCCCTTAGAATGGAACAAAAGGCAATACATACATTCCACAAGTCCCTCCCAAAAAAGCACTGGTAAAGCTGCTGTAGGTGAGCCCAGTGCTGGGCTCATTTCAGCCCTGTAGTTACCAAATATTTTTACTGTGGCCGGATACCTAAAAGAAAAACTTTTAATGACTGCTTTACCCTGAAGCCACACTAGTAATCTCTGGACACTGCTGCAGTACTAATGACTTAACTCCTCAGTCACTCTAGATAGCGTCTACTTATTTCAGTCATATGCTACGGAGATTTTCAGACAATATACTCAACAGAATATATACCTGAAGAATAGAAAGAAGTTACTCCAAGAATCACTAGCTCTGATAGTGGTGGTGGGGGGAAAACGAAGCACAATACCAACTGAAACCTTTTTAGCATTGAGCAAAAATGAATCTACTCTAGAAACGTAGTATTGATTTAAATATTTGCTGAGAGCCAGTTTGTCAAGCTATTATGCTCCAAGTTCAGTTACGAAAGGTAATGGTTCCTAAAAGTTTATAATGTGCATACTAAAAAGCATACTCTTTAAAAGGATGTTGACCTGTTTGTTGTTGGTGGTGTGTATTTAAGCAGATGGGGAGTGCTGGGGGGGGGGGTTGAGAGGTGTGCCTCTGCCTGTGTGCATGGAGTTTTACCCACATGTATTCATATATTAACAATTAGTTACACTGTTTTGTCAATATAGAAAAATTTGATTTTAACCTTAAAAAAAAATCAGTCCAATTAAGGTGACTGCCACATGCAGACTTTTAGGTTAGTAACCTTAGTAGTACGTATTACAAATAACTTTCAAAACCAAGTATACACTGCTTAGCCACATACAGGAAAAGATTCTCAAGTGCAAGTCAGCACATCTCCTTGCTCTGCAGACTTAGAATTAATCTCCAGCCATATTTTTTATTTAAAGTTCTGCTCTTGCTTCGTGCTATAACAGGATCATTATTACTTATATTTTGATTTCATTTGGAAGTGTCATCACTAGGATATATTGCATTTCCTTCTTACCTTTGCTTCCCATTTAAGTGAGATGTGCAGCATCACAATGTGTAGACATTTTACAGAGCCTGATATTGAGTAACCGAACATCTCCCTTCCCTCCTTCCTCTTCCCCTCCTCCCCACCCCCAATTATCCATCTCAAAGAATTAAGATCACAACCACAGACACCTGGAACTACAGACTGAATGAGACTAACAAGACAGTCATGCTTTCATTGCCTCGGAGGTGAGGCCCACTGCATTTATCTGCTCTTAGGGAGAGTGAGATAACAATTTCTACTTGCCGGGAAAGTGCAAAAAGGAATTGCACCTATCACTCAGTGGGCAGCATCCTCAAACTTCTCAGGGTTAGAATCACTTAAGACAGACAGAGTAAAGGTACTGACTGGTGAAAAACATCTCACCAGAAAATGAAATTAAAATTTAAGTGTACTTAACTTTAGATCACTATAGACAGTGATTTTGATCACTATCAAGGTTTGCACTAAATATCAAGAGAAAGCAAAGTTTACAAAGTAAATCGGAGGGTACTGCTCACATTTCAAACTAAACAGAAACCCAAATAAAACACTGCTTGCTTTGGGGTGCAACAGTAATAAGGCCAAAGTTATATTCCTGCATATGTATTTTATTGGCTTATTTAGTTCAGATACCTGACTTTATTAAATCATAATGGATGATGTACAAAAACATCCTGAATGCCCCCAGCATCCAGAACAGAGATGTACTATATGTTAAGACTTCTAACAAGCTTTCACAGCTATTCAGAAATAAATTTGGACTTGGAAAAAGATACACCACAAGCGTAACTATGGAATGTGACATTTCTAGAAACTTTTTCCTGAATAATGTTTTTAAATGGATGCTATAATCTTCAAACAAATCACTTTCTCCCAACACTGTAAAAGAAGGAATAAAACTACTGCTAAATACAAACAGTGGTAATAGGGCTGAAGGTGCAGGGTTTTCTGAAGGACTAAGGAAGCTGAAAAGAGGAAAATTTTGCAGATATCTAAAGATATAAAGCTGAATAGTACAATCATTGTCCATCTTGGTTTTTTGGTACCGTTGCATAGTTTAAAGAAAGTTAAATGAACAGTGTATGCTCTGTCACTCTTGAACTTAAAAAATAAAGAGCAGCAAATCCTAAACAATGAAAAGTAGGATTTTGTCTGTTTCTCTACTCTAACACAAGAGTGGCCCCTCCACCTACACAGCTTTAACTTTAGAAAATGAACTAAATACAGGCAATCAAGAGAAAAGATGACACTGGGTGGACACAAGGATAATTGTAATAAACTATGAACCTTGAGACTGTGAATATGCAACTAATCTTTTCAAATTTTAAAATACAAGGTGACATCTCCCAACACCTTTTACTGTAATCATGACTTCCTGAGAGATGAACTTGCAACTCTCAGTTAAAAAAAAAAAGAAAAAGAAAAAGAAAAAGGACAACGAAGAATTTACCAGTAGATGCAAGGTACCTTCAGATTTGTTCATGTAAGAAACTGTGCAGTAGAAGACAACGTGTGCGCAAATTTTATATACATACACACACCAATTTAGTTACAGTTGCTATGAACATCAGTTTTTACTTAGTAAATATTAAGATGAACCCAATAATCAGGTTTAAAGTGACAGTAAAACATATTTCAACATAAAAATATTTAATTTTTTTAAACTCAGCTTATTAGGAATCAGACAGACAGATGCAACCAATTTAGAAATCAGAACTGAACCCAAAGCATTAGTTTACACTGGTCTTAGATCACTGCACATAGGAAACGTCAAGATAACAATACCTAAAAAAAGTAGTCAATATTATTCTTATTTGTTATATTCAGTTAATGTCTTGTGTTTGTATAAAAGACAACAGGAGATGTGTTTGCACTGTCCTACTAGATCACTGGATCCTAGCCATACGCAGTTGAAGAATAAATATGGTGACCGTAACCTTCCACAGGAATAAACTACCATTAAAAAGACCTCTACACCGCTGCTTCACAGAATTGATAGAAATGCAGTAATCAATTATAAAAAAAGTCTTTCATAACTGGGTACCACTGAAACTTGCTGTCTTTTTGAAGTTCAGATCGATTTCGTATACAAAAACAAGATCAAAATAAACTGTATGCTATGATACACAATTCATGTTTATAATACTTTACTGACAGTGAGGTACTACTTAAAGTATAAACTATTTTGATGTTCTCATTAACAAATAAACATAGCAATCAAAATTGGAACTTACCCCCTCATTGTCTCTGTGTGGATTCAGCCTACTGTACACAGCTTCAATAATATTACGCCTAAAAAAAGAAGTTTCAAGAACTTTGAGCATACTGATAAAGGATTTCCAAACATTTAGGTGTTTTGCCTTTAACCTGTCTATTAAAAAGATGAAATTCACTATCACTGTCTCTAATTGCTTCCTGTATGTTTGGGGATTTAATATGTAAATCAGGACTTGAGAAGACTGAACAAGGCAAAACATTCTCTTACCTTCTGCCTTCCCTTTCCCCTGTTTATCCCTTTGAACTTTTAAAAACTCCAGCTGCATAGTCAGATTTTTGTGAAGATTAATGTTTAAAACTATTTTGCTTATTGTAACAAAGTTATCGCAGTTGGCTGTTCTTGTTGTTGTATTTTTGGATGGGAAATTTGAAGACTATTATTTTATTATATATAGACAGTCTACTGCTTGCCTCTAAACTTTTGAGGTGTGTTTTCCAGGACTTCTAACTTTTGAGGTACAGAGTTCAGCATCTATTCACATTGTAGATACTAAATCCCAAATACCACTAGATAGATTTCTTTTGGCAGCATCATACGGCTACCATCATAAATGGCAGGCAAGATGAGTGTAAAGAGATCCTCTCCAAAAGATTAAGATGGAAACAGACTTTTTTTTTTTTTTTTTTTTGGGGGGGGGGGGGGAGGGTTGCAAACATGTAGACACTCATAACCCAAAGAACAGCATTCACAAGAAGGTAAACCTTCTTTCTTCAAGACAGTTGTCAATAAAAGCAGATCCTTGATCCTTCCTCCATTAAAAAGACACACAGGTTTTTAGAACTTCAATTTTTCTGGAATAGCGCTGCCCCCAAGAAAATAATTGTTCTGCCAGAGTCCAAGTGAAATCCTACTTGGTTGTCCTGTAGGGAACTAAGATAAGGACCAAGAAGCATAGAAAAACTTAAGACTGAGTAACAAGCAATAAATGAAATCTAATGGAATTTAATTCTATGCAGGAGATATATGAACAGGTACAGTGCTTAATTCACATAGGAAGCAATGGGCTCTGAGCCAACCATTAGGCTCATTAATTTTGGATTAATTTTGGATTTACTATGCATTTTCCCCATGAAGACTTGCGTACAACAAAATCCAAAAAAACCAAATCAAAAGCTGGCAGTTAGGAAATAACAGAAAAAAATGCCCTGGCACACTTGTATCTTCAGTACAGCATACAGTTACATCACTGTCTCTTCAAATCAAAATAAGAACTGGAAAAAGTTCAGAGAAGGATGGCAAATATTATAAAATAAGTTACCGACAGTTTCCATAAAAAGGAACAGCTATAAGAACTAGGACTCTTGAGTATTAAAGAGGTCAAGAGTATAAAAAAATAGTAATAGTGCAGGTGTAAGTACTTATTCTTGTCTCTTCTGAACAAAGAGCACAAGGGCATGAGATAAAGACAGTAGGAGATATTCTTAAAAACAAGCAGCGATGGCTCTTGATGTAACAGATATTTTGCCAAAGGATGATGAGGATGCTTTGACTAGAGTTCTCCTGAATGTATTTAACTTTATGGAAGAGAAATTTTAGTTTACTAAATGCTTAAAACTATGTTAGGCTCAGGAAGCATCTGAGCTGCTAAAAGCTGGAAGCTGAAGCAGTAATAGGGAAAGTATGTTATGTATTCTTCTGTTCTTAATACTCCTCCCCAGGCATCAACTTTCAGCTACGCAGTAGACAGCATATAGAGCCAGAAGGATCCTTGATCTGATCTGGTATGACAAATTCTTGTGTTCGTATTACAGAAGCAAAAGCACACGCAAAACAAAGTTCATTTTTTTTAATGGAACGTTGTGAATATATGGATTTCTGAGCCAAAGCAGTAAGCCAGGAAATCTCAGTATTGGGATACATTTTTCCAGTCATGAGCCAGTATTTAAAAGAATACTTACTAAAATGCTCAGTCCTGGGAAATGATCTGAGGACCAATGAATGCAAGGGACGGGACAAACCCCAGGGTGACAACTAACCTACAACACTGAGAAGACATCATGCTACCATGCTTTCAGATGCAAAATATGTTGACGATCTTCAGTTACCTAGATATACCATCCCAAGACGAGCAGGAGGTAGGTACAACAGATTTGCCTGACAACACAGAGCCTCAAGACATTGCTGTATATACAATTTACGCTTGTTCACATTTTGGGCCATGTTTGAGCTCCAGCAAAGAAGTTGCATTAGAAAAATGAAGGGTCGTCTTTGACTAAGGTGATGCTGCTTCTCCAGAAGACAGTACCTAAAACTTACCACCAATGAGGAAATTTAGCATTACTACCAGCACAGCCTCAAATGAGAAGAGAGAACATAAACTGAGTGAAGTTACATATAGACACTCACACAAATCAATGAGATTCGACATGCTCTCAATAGTATCTCAGCCTACAGCTGGTTACAATACAAGTTAGAATATTTCTCAGAGAGCAGAATTACTCCTGAGGAAGGGAAACCTTGATTTCTGCAGAATCTAGTATTGCTACTGCAAATTCCTGGAACCAAATAGAAATTGGATGCAGTTTTTGAATACTTATCCTGAGAGTTACTGAGTTTACAGCTTCTGAAGTGATGATGTTTGTCATAACAGAATCTTTTCTTTTCTATAAAAAGGTTGTCCCAATAAGGTATCTCTGTATTTTGTCATCTTTGATATGAAAGAACTGAAACCCTTGTTGCACTAGACTCAAATTAGTCTAGTCTCAAATTACGTCATGACTTACAAAAAAAATCATATATTCACAGTGCAGGCTTATCTTTCACACTTCCATTACTGAGCCCCACTTTTAAAAATAATTACTGATAGAGTCCCCATTTCAAATTTGAGTTACTGAAAACCACTATTAATTTTCTTAAATATACTACAGAATTAATAAGGAACTCCTTTCTTCTCAAGGTCACTAGAATCAGGTAAAAAGTATCTGCATTCAGCAAAGTCTTTTTTTATGCTTTAAAAGCTTCTGATACTTCCAGCACCACAGTTAATCCTGTAACTATTATGACTTTTCTAAAATAACACCCCTTACTGCAACCCTTGGACTTCCTAAGTAGATCTATCTAGTTATAGTCCTTCTACAGCACAGAAACTTTAGCCTTCTCTCTGTGGTAGCTGGTGTCACTCAGTAGGAAGGGCTGGACTAAAGAAATGTTAGTGTCTATTCCAAAATCAGACATATCTAAAAAGCAAATGAAAGCATCTTCACACGACACTGAGTTCCATTAGACTCAGACATGCATCACAATTAACCCAATAGTGACACTTTCAAGGGTAAAGCCTAATGTAAGAAGTCCATTACTGAACACAGCTTCTCCAAGCTGTGCATCAACAAAAGACAATGTTTAAAGGGAAAGAAGAAAAAAAGTCTAGAATGGTTATGTGGCTGAGCTTAGATGGGATCCATCAGCACTGAAAGATGATTTGCTTAGAGGAAAGAAACTGAACCTTTACACAGAAGATACAGGAGGGCTCTCTCTAGAGAATTCCATATTTAACGATGGCGGAATAACATAACATTGACTAATTGCCTGCACTACAGACAGTAAGGGTACTTCATACCAATGTAATACAGATCAGCTGGACAGTCCAACAGGGTTGCCATGGAATCAGCAGACAACTATTGCAGAAGGTTTAAATAATATTTAATGCTAAGGCTTCTTGGGAAATTTCCCATCTTTTCAATTCATTTTATTTTCTTTGTACAGCAAATTTATTTGCATTTTCCTTTAATGGAGAATTCAGCAGCAAGACTAAGTGCAAGTATTAGTGACCAAGTGGCAAGGTGGCTCGAAAGTTTTGTCATCTTCTGCAACAAGTGACCCCTTCTTCTGGTAGTATTTGAAGTTACAGTGGAGTATAAGTCAGGTCAGAAGTCAGTCTCTGAAGAGTCAGCTTTTAAAAGGATAGTGTATCACAATGTAATGACCAAAGCAGAGCTGACACTTTTTAGATCTCCTGTCTCAACAAATGAGCCACTACTGGCTTCTAAGAAGTGAGATGCTTGAGGGAAGTACATAATGCCAAAAGGAATGGAGGCATTTCAGAGGCAGCTGATCCTCGAGGCTTGCAAACATACTCTGGTCAAGGTGACATCACAGGGTGTTTCTCCAGATCATGTGAAAGTTGGGAGCAACTATAACTGGTACTAAAAACTAGGATATCTGCCATACACACACTCTTTTTGCTACCTGTTTGAGCCAGGTCTTGGGAGTTCTGATGCAAGGACAAAGTGTAAATCTTCATATCCTGATAACATTACAGTACAAAGGTCTCAAGACTAGGAAAACTCTTAACTGTATTTCTCCTACTAGGAGGAAAGTTGTAAGTTACAATAGATGGTTTGGGGTTGTGTGCTTCTTCAGAACTTCCATTCAGTAGCTCAATCTGCAAGTAAGGTTAACTAAATATATCACTGTTTGTCTCTGCTTTAAGTTTGAAAGCCAGGAAAACGTCCACCAATATGCAGTGAAACTCTCTTAACAGAAGCTGTAAGTATACCTCCCAATATCAGTCTTTTGCCACACAAAACTAGGCCCACAGATAATCTGGATGGGGGAATAAGAAATCAGAAAGCAAATCCTGAACCAAAGTCCATTAAAAAGTAGTAAGCAATCTGGGCCAACACAAATGAATTAAAATAGAATTTATATGCAAAGCTTCAAAAAAAATGAAGTAGAAGTAGACAGTAGAATGCAGTCAATGAGCAAGACAACGAGATGCTCCAATTCATTCAGCAGTTTGGACAGACTAAGAACACCCCACACCCTCTCTGAATGCCTGGAATGCACACAAATGGAGAAGGCCCAGAGCATACAGGTTCTTTTAAGGCTAGAAAATAAATCACAGAAAGCACTACCTAAAATATGCACAGACACAAGTACTCAAAAGGCAGAAGTTAAATTCTGAGGGAGGAAAAAAAAAAAAAAAAAAAGATTCTATGAGCAGCACAGCCTGTGTCTGAGAGCAATGATGGACCTCTGCTCATGGAATCTTAGATTAAAGCCTGTTTATGCAATTCTAAATCCTGTTCACTGAAATTAAATTACATGTTATTAGAACACCAACATTAGGGTCCCCAGAAAAGCGTCATTTCTGACCTCAACTGTGCACTCAATTTGCATTTTAAGATACATATCCTAGTTTTTAATATTTCTTCTTCTCTAGCATTCAGGTTAAGACTAAACAAGAAAAAAAGTAACTTTATGACAACGTAAACTAGGCAAACAGCTATTGATCCAAAAATATAATGGACATTGCAGGAGGATGGAGGGAGGAGAAGCATGACATCAAGAGCACTGTCCAAACATACTTTGATACGATCCTTATTGTATTGTTGGTAGTCCTTAACAAATGTAAAGCAGTAACAAAGCCCAAAAGACATCTATGTATCTTTTAATATGGCCATATGGAAAGAGTAAACTAGTACTTTATGTACCAGAACATGATCAATCTGTTTCCTCTTACCATTTGGGAATAGATAAAGAATAGTACAAAAGGTAAACTAGCTTAAAACACAGAAAAATCAGCTTTTATTAACTTGAGTTCACTTATTACACCGGGACAGCTTTAGAACATTTAAATAAAAGTATTTATTTCAGTGAACAAAACAGTTGTAAGTAATTTCAGTACTGTACTCACTTGCCAGCTAAACCACCTCCTGGCGGTAAATTAGGGATATTCTCCGCAGATAAAATGCGAATGACATGAGCAAGATCAGGCATTCCTTCTTCACCCGATTTTTCCATAATTTCTAATTTAAAAACAGAAGAGGTCCTCAGATTACTTAATTAAAACCACCTTTTCGTTTAGACACTAGAATACAAGATATTGTCACTTCTTTACACAGAAGCATCAGGCATGAAAAAAGCTATACGTGAACAAAGATCACTTCACATTATAGGTAAAAACATCACTTGCGTGGTCAAATAGAGCTATGCTTTCCAGCATGCTTCTAGCCAAGAAGCTAGCTGATCTAGCTAAGAAGATCAGAGGCAGATCGTCAGCTGGATAAAATATTCTGGCAATGACAGAATCTTCTCTTCCAGAGAGGTAACAGCTGGGAGCCTGTTTTAAGTACCTTCCTGCTGCATTGCAGTACTTGCAAGTCACACGCCAAAAAGCCAGTGCTTCCCAGAAACTCACTGGCATATTGCATTATGAGTAACACCTCGTATACTGAAAGTCCTGAAACTTTAGTGAATAAAGACCAAGACTATCATGCAATAAAGAACATGTTTAGCAGTCCACTGTCACTCCACTGGCCAAAACAATAGACAGCACTGTCACAACCAATAATTGATAATATGTTTGTCTATTTTCAAAGCAGAAGTTCACTTCTCTACAGCCCAAATTTCTTTATTACCACATAAGACCAGAGGTAGTAAGTGTTTGTCTTGGAAAGAACTGTTTCAACCATGAAGTCAATCTTCATGTGTTCTCATTCATCAAAGGTGCTGTAAGGCAAATAAGTTCTATATATAGTCGCATAGGCATAATGTCACTAGCTTCTAGTCATAAGCCTCAAATCAATCAGCTTCTCCTGTGGCAGAAAAAACTAAATTATTTAGAAAGTGTAGTTTATGAGTGTTTCATGCTTCTTATGTTACAAAGAAAATAATTTTTTCTGAAAATCCAGAATTAATGAAGTAACGTTTCCTGAAGAGATTATGCTAGATCATTTTTTTTGACTCATGAAACAAAATAATTAAGAATCTTCTCAAATATTATCCTAACCAATTCAAATGGCAAATCTGCCATTTCTGGATGCCTGATTTAGAATCCGTAATTACAAGCTCCAACTTGAGTTTCTGAAGTTAGGAGAAAAGCACATCACCTGTTTAAATCACCTAAAACACCCCAAGTTACCTGGTATTTAATCTCCCTTGATCTCCATTACCTATCTATGAAGCAAGCGATACCCAGCAATCTCGTATGACTACTGACAACAGAGTACTTGCTAGGCACTTCCTTATGGAGCAAATCTGTAGGAAAGCCCGCCAAAAGACCACTGTCTGGTTTTAGAATAGCTTCACTAACCTGCATCAATTAAGGCACCAACCTTCCAGGTTACAATTTTAAGTCAGCACCATACAATCTCTTAGGAACTCGACTAAAAGTAATTACATGGTCTTCCATGACACCTTTTGTGTATATTAATGTACTTACACCCACTGAGAATAGATTATGGCTAATGCAAAAAATGACAGCTAAGTTTGTGTTTGATTCTTAAGCTCTTAGACTTTGATCACTACTTTTTAATATACATTCACACATCTAATTTTTCAAGCATGAATCAGCCACAAGTCTTACAGATCTCCTCCTTTTGTGCAGTTCTACCTAGTAAGAAGTAGACAGCTTATCAGTATTATTTAATTTTGCTGAGTCATATCTCATAGGAAGTGTCTTATGCTTATACTGGTTTTCACACCCAGAGCACCTCTAGTTCTGTATGTACTAAAAGCAGACAAATAGCACTGAATTAATAAGAAAAGAGGATGCAGAAATATTAATGTAACCACAAGATTTTGAAATTTTCTTAAAGAAGAATTAAAACAGTCACAACTGGACTAATGTACATTTTCGTACAGGAATCGCTTACTTTATAGTGTATAACCACTTCCTAGAGAGTTTTGAACTGGATCAAGTGCAACTTTGCTCAATTTTTTCAAGAGTACTAAATCTTTATTAGTAACCCTGGTAAATCTGACCATCTGCTGTTTCCTTCCTTGTTGCTAGCATGAATAATTTCATACCTAATATTTAGTAAGAAAACACATTTCCCCTTTGCCAAAAACAGCTTAATAGAAAATCCAAGCATAAAGCAAGTGACCAGACTTGACCTTTTTTCATTATACATTAGTTAACACGTACATACTGTGGACTTGCTTGACAAAGGTCACTACAGAAAGAAACCACGTGGTTTCGGAACTCAAAAAAAAAAAAAAAAACACACATCCTCAGATGTGTTGGAACCACAGATGTGTATGAATTTACAAGATTCTCACTTCTTTCTATGATACTAAGAAAAATCCTGCAGTTAAAATTTCTCCCACAAAAGTACAAAAAACATGACTGCAGAAGCTTTAATCCTGTATTGCTAATAGCATTGAGTCAGACACACACAGAATCACTTCCTGATATTACCATACATGAAATCCGTGAAAGTCTCCTACAAAGTCAAATCTGCTATTTTACTTCTAAAATACTTTCGTTTAAAATCCTAACATTCAATTCTAGATAGACAAGCATTCTGAAAATTCAGACATTCTTACTCACATTTTATATACAAGCAGTTATTTTTCCAAAGAGAGACCTCCAACCAGACAGTATTGCAAAAGTTTTCTGCTTTCAAACATCTCTGCTCATCTTTAGCTATAAAATTATAACATGGGACACTTTGTGACACAACCCTCTTCTCTACCAGGTCCGATTCCAATGCCCAAAGTAGTTTGATATACCATACGTCCTCTACATATTAAAAAATGTACTATCCAACCCGCTGTGTTGAGTAGTCAACTACTGTTGTATCGAATTAGTTACAACTACCTCAATCTATACAGAGCAATTGTCCCCACTTAGAGGATTTGGGGTTGGTTTGTTTTACACCTTCCCCTCTGATGTATCCTTTTAAAATAACTGAAACATACCAGGAAAACTGATTTGTCCCTAATTTTCCTCTTACTTTGACCTGCCAGTGGATCTCTAAAGAACCAGCAACTACACAGAACACAAAGTAGCATTTGAAAGTGTCTGGAAAGAAAAGCCTGTCCTCCTGACCTACTATGGCTCAGTATTCAACACGCCTGCAGTATTTCAAAAAATTAGCCAATTGAGCAACTCAAATCAAAGCACACTACACTCTCTCATAGAAGACTTGACCACAAGCCATTGACTACAATCTCATAACTACTTCAAAATACCTCTGTAACCTCCAACTCTGGAATGCAGTTATACACATGCTGTCGATGTCAGGATCCAGACTAGCTTTAGAGTTTTAGTATACTACTCCATTACAAATCTGCATAGACTATCACTTGGTGAGGTTTAGAGCTTGTTTTCAATAACACCAAAAATCTATTATGAAACTACTAAGTCAAATGATCCTACTAACACGCAGGATCTACTCTTAAGTCCTAAACTTAACTCCGTAAGACTCTAAAATAGACTGCAAAAAATTAAATGTTTTTATTTACTGCATATTAAAGCACTTTTGAAAGCTTGAAGAAATTTTGACAGAAGACAACAACATGCCTCAGACAATGCTTTTCTACGTCAAAGTTAAAAATGCCCAAGCATAGCAATGAAAGAAAACAATGTCTTAAAGGTTTGATGGTATAGTCCAAATCAGCTTGAAATTTAAGGTCCACAAGGGAAAAGAAAAACAGACCTTGCTGAACAGCATATGTTCATTAAGAACAAATACTGTTTATCAGACTAAAATTGCTTCAGGAAGTCCCAAATCATTTTATATTTAAACAAATCGGTCACTGAAAAATTAGAATATCTAAGAGAACTCATAGCTTGTATTTCTCAATGGGCCTCCATTTTTGCAGTTCAGTAGTTCAAAGAAAGGTTGATTTTCTTAGAATGTTTTTATTACAGATATAAATAAAAATGATTCTTATTGGGTATTACTTAACTTTACACAACTTGTGGGCTGTTAATTCTTTAATAGAGAAAGAAGTATTGTTGCACACAATACTTCAAGGGAACAAAATCAGTTGAGTTCCTTTCAAAAGGAACTCATCTAGTCTGAAATTTTAAACATCTAAAAGCCTACTACACCCACTATAGTACCTATGTTCCCTTAACAGCAAGTGGCTCCTGAACATAAACTTAGCACATACTTTCTGCCTAACCTGCCAGGTTCAGAGCTTCAAAATAAGTCAGAACTATGAATAAAATGTAAGGAATATGCTTCCCTGAACAAGGCTATCCTAGAGGTATAAACTATATTTAGAATGAATCTAAGAAAGAACTTGTCTGTTGAAAAGAACCAGAAGAGATGATCAAACCCATATTACATCACAACTCACCTACCAGTTCAGTTTTAGAATTAAAGGCAGTTCAAACTTTCAGGCATCACCCTTTCATGCACTGCTTTCCGGACTGCACTCAAGACTACAGATGCAGTCCCTTCCTGACCAAAAAGATGCCACATCCTTCTAAAGCTTTTCCTTACTATTCCAACATTCGTGATGATTATTTTCTATGAGAACATTTCTGCTCACCATGTAAAACTTTAAATCAGATTTATTTGCTTAGAATCCAACAGCTTTCTGAATAGTTGCTTCCTATGCTGCTGAGTAATTTGGAAGATTTTCTTCAAGCTTTTGTGCATCATTTCTGATCTAGTAATACCTGAGACATAAACATCATGTTAAAACTCCAGCCCAGCAACCCCTTGACTAAGAACTTACTATTTTTCTAAATTAAGGAAGCATTGTGTCAAGCTGTCAGTTTCACACAATTAAGAATGCAAAAAAATTGTTAGAAAATACAAAGTGTGAAATATTTCATGTTCTGAACTCTCCATTTTCTTTATTTTCATCCATTTCTCGGTACAATTTCCTCAAATATGCTAGTTCTCACTCCTTTCGAATTTTTGACATTTAAAGGTCATGCACTCTATCCAATTAGCAGAGCACTGAATGACACTGGGAACTCATGTAGCAAAAAATCAAAAACAGTTGAAATAACCAAAGTGACAAGCTTTGAAGTAACACACTTTGTTGACTACTTAAGCTTAGCAATCATTCTGAATTACATTCAGAGCAGCTTTGCATCAGTTTGGACTCCAAACTCTCCACCAAGTTTTCGATGTGCGTAGTATTTGTTAAATGTGACAAAATAAGTAAAATGTTTCTGCTAAGAAACAATCCTCTTGGGTTGCAGGTATATCTGCAACACAGGTATACCACAACATTGAATTGTTACTAGTAACTAGTGCTTCCTACATCATTTCCAAGCTTAATCCAGTCATTCCAATTAAATTATCTGACAGTCCTCCAATAATCATCTTGTTTACCTAAACAATAAACACAACAGTTCTACGTAATTTTACCTATTCACCCATCGAGAGGAGACACCAAGAACCTGAAAATACCAACTCGTAACTATTCTGTGTGCACGTAGCAGCTGACAACAAAAGGTAACTGTTCCTGGCTTTCTCCCAGAGTCTATTAACAGTTTGTGTACTCACTCAGACATAGGCAGATAATAGGTTATTTTATCTTAACCAGTGTCATCCAGGAAGCCTGGGATGTAAGCCAAGGTCTGAGAAACATGCCTACAGTTAGCATTTCAAGTGACCATTAGCTTCCACTAATCTCAACACAAACAACAAATATGCATGCTATTTCAGGTACCCAGTTTAGAACCTATTTAAAGGAGAAACAGCAAAAATCCAACTCCCCCCTAGATACACACACACGCAAGCCCCCCTGGAACATTCAGAAATACCTCACTGTATCATGGCCTGAACACCATCTTTTACATATTTAAAAGTTACGGTTTGCAACATCATTTTCTTCAGTTGCCTAGATTACTGGGAAACCAACACAAATAGAAAAAAGCTAAATTAATTTCTCTTAGTTTCACAAGATTTTAAACACACATGCATCCTGACCAAGAGTACAAATGATTTTCTCAGTTGTTTTACACAACTGAAAAATTAAACAAAGTACCTACAGTAAATGTCACTTACAGCATTAATTTTGATGATTTCTGATACTATGGCAAAACTGACAATTCTTCCCCCATAGCAGCCAGCTTACATTGTACGTTCCAGGAGTTATATGTTGCTTTATACTTTAATATTAGAAGTTATGAATGATTAGCTTTATGCTTTTTTATTATTCTTTCAAACACACTCTCGGAAGATTCCTGATCCCCTCAAATCTACAGTGCAGGATTACTTCTCATTATATCTTGTCCTATATATTTAGATATTACCTTGTAATAAAAGCATGTCCAATCAGTCCTGTAAGCATCCATTCCTGCATGTTAAAAAGCCAGTGGTTCTCAGATATTCAAATAAACCAAAAACAGAAATGGAATTTACATGATAATGTTGGAGTCCTACGTTAATAGTTCTCAAACAGTCTTAAGATGGGTGCCTGGAAAGCTTCAGGACCCAAACTGAGAACATTCAAGCTATGCCTTCTTTCATTAAAAAAAAAAAAAAAAAAAAAAAAAAAAAAAAAAAAAAAAAAAAAAAAAAAAAAAAGCCTCCAGTTCAGTTGTGGCTTAAGCCATTAAAGCCTTGACACAGGTAGTTTGTTGCTGGGTCTGACTGGCAAAGTCCCAAATGTCCTGGGAACCAAATTTAAGGATTAAATATCTCTCTCAAATGGCTTATGAGAAAGAAAGAAAGAACAGTCCAGTAGTCCACCAAAGTTGCATTTCTCAGTATGAACACAGAAGAGCACTGGCATGATAGCAAAATTTAGTCTAATGCCGAAACATTTGATTTGGCACGTGGCAAAATCTACTAACACATCTAAGAAGGCTGCACAATTCACTACTCGGCTACAAAGAGACCAGCTCTACATGCAACATAGAAAAGCTTGGATACAGTGATCAAAGTAATCTATTCTAGACCTGAAATAAACCAAAAAACCATTCAAAATCTCAACTTTTTCTCAATCAACTTGCTCTTCAGTAAGCCCTTCCAATCCCCTCAACACTCTTGCTGTAACTGATAGATCCAATAAACTTCATCATCAAGTAAATGAGACATACTTCTTTATTAGCCCTCTCATGAGATTATAGAAGTTTTAAAGAATCATGCCAAGGGCTTTCAAAACTCCTGAAGAAGCTTCTCTCTAATCATGCTGTTGTACAATACTACCATAGCAATACTCATAACAGAAATACAACCTACTCCAAGAGCAGCCCTTTTCATGCCTGCGTTGCATTTTTGGAAGCCTGTGCCAACATGTGATCAATCCTATAAAAGGGCAAACATTCAGTTTCAACACAGAGCTTCAGTCACCTCCACCAAAACTAAGCTGTACCTCGATCAGTACATCAAACAGATAAGAGGCCACTACATATAGCTGCCTTGTCAGTCCTTAGAACAGCCTTACTGAGTGATAGACGTTTTTAAATAAGAAGCAAGTCTGTCCACCTGCTTCAAACATCAGTTTTTCAGACATTAAGAACATCACAGCAAAGGAATAAATATTCAAGGGCAAGCCTTTCAAACCAAGCGACCTTTCCTTTAACTGTTTCTGCTGAAAGGAAGAAGGTGTATTCAAACTTTTGGATGCATAGAAGGAGTAATAAAATCAGTCACTAAATGGAACTATGGAACTGTTAGGAATTAAGTTTAGTTGTTCACAAAAACTCTAGATGGTTAGATGATTTTTTTTCCCATACGCATAACATTTACATTTCATACATATTCAGAACCTGAAAGGATATTTAAATGCTCATGCACTCATATCTACTTTCAACATTTATATTTACTTTTTAAAATATATTTGTTCTAAAAACTAGCAAAGTCCTCAGTGGCAAAATAGCTCAAAGATGTGTTAAGTGTAAGATAATAAAAATGTTTGGATAATTAGATTAATAAATTGCCTCTTCATGCAGAACTGATATAGCTTTTTCCTTTTTGTCAAAAACTTTCACAAAAACAAGGGAATAAGTAGTATCATAAGTATCCCTACTAATCATTTTTATAAGCAAGACATTAGCATATCACAATTGAATTAATTATTATCAACCCTCTTCAAGGCCAGTGGTTACACTTCATCTTGTAAAGACAGAAATACTAACTTAACGCTTACATTAAAATTGCTTGTGGTATATGAGGATAAACCAACCATGGCTAAAACATTTCTCCTAATACATAAAAATTCAGAGTTGCAATCAGGCCTGAATTCGATCTTGTACATAAAGTTTTGATGATTTCCAGTGTTTTTGTTTGTTTTTTGTTTTCACTATCAAGAAAATGGCAGCGGCATTTCTAATGAACAAACTAGATTTCTTACCTTCAACCCGTGATTCCAAGTGCTTATCCAACTCAGCATCTTTTTTCACTGCCTCATCTGAGACCTTAGGAGCATTTGAAAAACAAACTAGTACAATACTCATGTTATCACGACTTCCCTATATGACAAAGAAAAAGAAGAAGAATTAGGATTTTTAGTCTTGTCTCTCCTTTTCTATCATTGTTATCAAACATTTTCACTAGTTCCAAATACAGTACTATCAACTCACCTGGGGAAAAGAAGCTTAGTTATAAAACTATTTTGATTCATAAGAATCTCTTATAATGCTAGTTTCTACTAAACTACCGGTTAAAATTAATTTTACTGATTTTACTCTATATTCTTGAAGTTAAAATATTTTAATGAACTTACAACATGCCAACTGTTTAAAAAAAATTAAGAAAAAAAGTCATAAATTAAGGAGTCATTTGCTGTTTCCTTAAGCCTAATTAAAAATCAACCGATGTTGCAAAATGAAATGTAGAACATTTATTCTGGACTACTAGAATAGCTAGCTCCATCTATTAATCTACTTCCGTTTGAGAATATTACATATCATTACAAGTCTGCTCATCAGACTGCAGCTGCCTCATACCTAGTACCTTGATGAAAGTTGCAAAATATTTAGTATGGCAACATTGACTTTACAGACTACCACATGCTCAGCAACATCAAACAGCTTTTTCAAATATTAATTAAAATGCTCATGTTCCACTAGTAAACTCCAATACTACTTCTCTGCCCAAGTTTAATTTGCAGAAATTATAGTCCATATCCAATGTGAAAAAATATCAGTGCTTTTATCCATACTGTCTGACCCTCCTACAAGGAGATCCAGCAGAACTTTAGTTGAAACTCTTGATTTCACCTTGAAGGGTTATGGAAGAGTTTAATGGCAATGCAACACTACTGGTTTGAAATTAAGGTGGCGGGGGGGGGGGGGGGGGAGGGGGAAGTTCTGTAACATTCTCTGTTTTTGCACTAAGTTTGAATTCTTTACAACAATCATTATGTAAACAGAATCTTATCCAAACTAACCCAGAAATTTGTGTGTCGTTAGTCATTGTATATTGTTTCTGTGTATATCTGACCTACTGGAGAGTTCTTGCCATCCACCACAACAATTTATTTTCCTAAAGAAATGAAGTAGGAGTCTGATGTTAGAAGAATAAATTCCTTCAGAAGCACTTAGGATTTATTCTCAGTTTTCTTCCATAGCAAATATATGGTGATGCCTACCTCTCTCAGCAGTTAATATATACTTTATGATACAATTCATATATGGAGTATAGACAACAACATTCTGATCTTGTCACACTGCACAACTCCAGTAACTGATTTTCAGAAACTAAACACAAGGCCAGGGCTCAGTTTTTACTGAATGTATACTAGAGTGACTATCCATTAACAATGCTGATAACATGCTTGGTCATAAAAGTCACAGCATTTAAACTGATCAAAGTATAGCCAAAGTTGAAATACAGCCCTTGTTATTTGTGGTAGTGGTGGAGGGGGCAGAGATGTTACCCTCTAGTGTTAATATTCCAAACTTTAATACTTTCTCAAAATGGTATTTCAGTCTTTAGCATAACAAACGAACTTTTAGCACTAGTAGGAGATACATTTTTCAGGAAATGCTGGAAATGGTATGCATACGAAACATTTTGGGCCAACCTGCACTTGTTTCCAATGAACTTAGGTTGAGGAGTGCAAACAAGCTCAGTTGTAGTTAGTGCTTCTCCATCTGAGCTAGAAGAATGAACTGGGAACACCACTTCAGATTACAGACAAATCATGTCTCCAAGAGGAGATAGTGCAAGTACAAGTTTTATATAAAACGACGCAAATGCTGCCCAACTTGAAAGAATAAAACTCAAACAAAAACCTTGTGTAGTTTATTAACTTTTAAGCATCTGTGTTTTGAAACAAAACAGAGCTGAAATCATTTGCAGCTTTGAGAAAATACTAAAAACTTTATTTTGATAATTGCTGTTACCTCTCCAGCCCAAATACAATATGATGCAGTTTATTCTTCAGTAGCAGTAAGGATATTCAGTCGAATGGGTACTGAAATTGGAGGGAAAGAAGAGGGAGAAGCAGTGGAATAGGCCAGGAACTGCTGTCAACACTGCACCCATCTAAATACTTCAAATGTAGTTTTAGAACAGCTATTTGGGGAAAACAAATACATACCTTATGTAAACAAGTGTCCACTACCCAATTGCACACTTTTTCCAGGTCATCTGATACTTCAAGTCTAGACTTAACAAATTCACAGAGCTCTTCATTGCTCATTACATCCCAGATTCCATCACAAGCCAAGATAATAAATTCATCTTCTTCTGCCCTTAAAATTTCACAAACCTCAGGTTCCGGAGAAACAAGTTGTTCTGTAGGGCCTTTGCCATCAACACATTTGTAGTCATAGTCCCCCAAAGCTCGAGAAACTGCCAATGAACCATTAACACGCTGAATCATTACACTGCCTCCTGCATTCTGGATTCGCTCTTTCTCCCTTGGGTTGCAAGGTTTGTGATCCTGTGTTGAAAAACAGACTTGTCCATTCCTATAGAGAACAGCACGTGAATCACCACAATTGATAAAGTACATATGCTCAGGAGAAATCATAACTCCCACTGCTGTTGAGCCACTTCTGTCCATCCCATTTCTGAGGTCTGAGAAATTGCGCATATATTCATCAATTTTCAAAAAGCCAGTTCTGATTCCACTCTTGACATTTTCCACCGAAGGCTCAAGAGCAGATCCAGGTTTTTCTGTTGCCCTAAAGTCTTCATTGTTAGTGATGTGTTCTAATAAGTGTGTTGAGCAGTAATTTGCAACACGAGATCCTGCATGACCATCATAAACAGCAAAAAAGGACCAGTCCTCTAAGCCGTGGGGAATACCTACAACAGCTGTGTGAGCATCTTCCATTTCCACTCTCCATCCCTGCATACTGCTGAGGCCATAACGCAAGCCGTTCCCTGCACCATGAGCATTATGTTTTTCAGTTTTTGGTTTATCCAAAAATGCACCCATGTTTATGTAATATTGAATCTGGAAAACAAAGAAGAAAAAGCTTATTTATACACCTACCATTTCATAAGCTTGCTCAGCAATGTTTCAGTTCCGTTCTCCTTCCCTTGTTTTTCTTCTTTATAATATATGTTGCAAAGCATAATACATGCACAAGAGACAAATACAAGTGGGAAAAGTAATTAATAAATCACATTAATAGAATGACACTTGTTTACTTGGTGGGTTTTGTTTTGTTTTTAAGAACTACTTCATCAGACTACAGCATGTAAAAAGGCACTCCCTATGAGGGCACAGTAGTTCTCTTCAGTTCTCTGCAGCCCTGCCAACTTTTTCATTCTCTGCAGAAACTTATCCATGCTGGAAAAAGAATATGCATATTAACCCTTTTCTTTTCACAGTTTCATTGTGTTTTGAAGAAAAGCTAGTACTCCATAAACTGAGTACTGACAGGTCTCATCAGCTTTGTACATACAGTATTACTTCCATAATCCTGTTGTATTGCAAGTTTGACAACAGAGGAAGGTAGATCTGCCAAAGGAGAATTTGAGTACAGCCTTTCCAAGAAAAGGCAAGGCAAATCTCACTTTGACCCAAGAAATTTTTCACAAAACTCTTATTATATTACTAAGGGACAAGAGTGTAAATTAAAGTTTCTATTTTTCACCTTCCCTAAAAAAAAATTATATGCTCACATGTGATTTTTAGGTTCAAGTTTAAATTACAAGCCATATTAGCTGCTTAAGTAAAAGGACAGAAAATAATCCACAGAAAATTAGAAGTTCTTCAACTCTCTAAGACAACCTATTTCAAAATAAATGAGCTTGCAAGAATAACCCACATTCAAGCTTTACAGAACCTTTTACTTGTTCTGCTATAGACTAGATGATCCTATCTAGACTTGAAAAATCTATCTTTCATTTCACAAGGTAGGCAGAGAATGTATTCTTTAATCCACAGACCCCACGGCACTTTACGCTGATGAATTCAGGAACTCAGACACCACAACCTCTGATTATGTTGATAAAGATTGTCTCATAAAATCCATGGAGCCTGGTTGTGAAAGTGATAGTAACTTTTACCCAGCAGAAATTTGAAAATAATTCCACCATGACAGATCCTGAGTAGTTCCCAGGCCTCCCATGCACAAGCAGATAAGCCAAACTTGGTTTAAGAGTTTGTTAACAGGTCAGCAAAAAAGGTTAAGCACCTTGCTTGCTCCACTCATCACCTCCGAACACTTTTTCAGAGTCCATAGCTTGCTTTGTGCTATTTCTTTTCATCTCTCTTGTCAATGCAATGAGGAAAAGATGAGGGGTTTTCCTGTTTTGGTTTGTTCTTTTGCATCTCATTGCTGTGGTGACAAAGGCTTTCTTAGAGCAATAATCCAAACTTCTCATTACCTAATACAGTGAACTCCATGAAGTGCTGAGGAGCCCAACCATTTGGCCCTAAGATTCTGCTCACTGACAACACTTTTCAAGCAATATTTACCACTTTTACTTTAATAGAGACTTAAACAAAACTTCTCCAAATACTGCAACAATTCCTTATCCAGTCTATTTTTTAGTCTAGTTTTACAGTGTCAATTCATATTAAACAAAAAAAAAAAAAAAGAAAAACAAAACACCTATATCCTAGATCAGCTCTAGTGGAGCAAGGAACATTTACTTCAAGGAAAAAACACTCTAATCGTAAGTCAGAATACTTTTATTTTCTAGACTTCAAGCAAAATACTCTACTCATTCCTAAAAAAAAAAGTCAGAGAAATCATTTAGTCTTGCTACATTTAAATTGATTTAAATAAGTCACAATAAGAGAAGAAAGTTAATAGACTAGCGCTAAATTAGCATATATAAACCTCGAGCAAGAGAGCTTCACACTTCAGAAAGCTGCAGAGAAAAATGTTCAGAAGAAGTTCAGAAAAAATTACAAAGAGGTTGAAGTCATTACCATAGCATAGTAAAGACTAGAAAAGCAGAAAAAAAAACCAGGATAACTGGCACTTGTAATAATGTTTTATTTTATTGAAAATGTGAATGAACTGAAGTAGATACAGTAAGAAATTGTTTGCTTCATCACAATGCTGTTTTAAGAGATTAAGAACTACTTTGCATTTCAAAGTAGCTAAGCAGAGAAGTTGCTCAGAAATATCATGAAATTATTCATTAAGGAAAGGTTACACTTCTCTGAAAACACACTAGGTTTGCTTGCATCCTGCCTCCTCTGAAAGCAGGTTACCAGAACTCCTGAGGTTACTTTCAGCCTAATATTCAAGTCTACTAATCAAAATCAACCTTGAAATACATAGATGATGTGCACACTGTAACTCAAAATAAAAACATAAAGGAGGCTACTACTACACACTCAAGAACTATTAAAAAGATTAACCAACTGTATATTCTGCCTGCTCTAGCTTACAGTGCACATGTTTTGCACAGAACTTTAAGCAAACCTGATAAATTAAGAGCCCCATCCACTTACTTCAGCAAACAGCTCTTTCTCCTCTGACGAAGCCTTACTGCCTCACAGGAATGAAATGGCAAATTTCATTAGCCTAGCAAAAAAGCTTGCATAGGTCCATTTGTAGTCTATTTTAAATCATAATGCCAAAAACCAAGCACATCCAATGGACTATCTCACAGCGAGAAGGTTGCAGCCACAAATGCTCTCAAAAATAAGTATCAGCATAAGAGATTGACTGAGGAATTGAACTCAAGGCCTTTAGACCCTAAAATGCCAGCGGATAGATCAGTGATGTGGCATGCAAGTCAGTCATGCTGAACTCACTTCACATGAAGGCAGCCAAACATGCAAATACACCCAAAGGGCAACCCTCCACAACTCTGGACACTTATAGTGAACAACTATGTCATCAGCCTAAAATAAACAGTAATCACACTGCCTTTGGTGAGGTAGCTTCACAATCTAGTGGAATAATGAGGATACCTATTCTGATGACAGACAGCTATAAGAAAGTCAACCAGTCCAAAATAATTACAGCAGATCTATCTGGTCAAAGTTACAGAGTCAATATTAGAAACTTCTTACATACCAACTTCCAATAAGAACTAGATCATCAGGAAGATCACCCCAACATTTCATATCAAGCTCTCAATAGCAAGCATTCTTACAATAAGTATTTTCGCAGTAATAATTTTATCATAGGAGTATGAAAAGTTATTTACCTCAAGATCATAGTACCACACATACTGCGATGCACCCAGTGTTTTTGCCATTAAAAAAAATACATCTTAAAAGAGACCACTGAAAATGTTATGTGGTACTTAGAAACAGTCTATTCACAATAGTACCACATACGTAACTAATACAAAAAGCATTCTGATGACTTCCCTTAGATTCCAATACTGGAAAAAAAAAAAAAAATCTGTATCCCCACCAACAGGTGGGCCAAACACTTGCAACACTATAAATATACAGAAAACATTAACGTGAACTTCGAAAACATTCATCCTTTTGACACTTTAAAAATATTTATGTATTTGTTGGCATTTAATTTCAGCATTTAGTTCTTAAACAATAGCAATAACTAGTTTTCAAGACAGTCTACAAAACAGCCCAATATTAAGTATGATTTGCTTCTTATACGAGGGAATTAAACCAGCCACCAGATTTCGTATTCAAACAACAGGAATAAACTAAACATAGTCACAGCCTACAGACATATAAATAGAGGAATCCCATTTTCTGCAGAAACTCAGTAGAAACCGTACTTCCTTAGGAAGCTTTTTCCATGAAGTCCTCCTGCCTAGTCATCCTTTCTGTATGGTACCTCCTTAAAGCAAGTTATGGAAAGGAAAGGATTCCTTGTAAAGAATATTAGTTGTTCCATTACTAGTTACTATATCCCTATGTAGCATGCATCTTGTATCTTAAAATAAAGTCAGCTCATGTCTAGTTCAACTGCCTCCCCTACTCCACAATATTACTGGAAGCACAATATCTGCTGTTTCATACCACTGAGATATGAATAGCAAGCAGTATCGTACCCAAGGATATAGATCAGTCATTTAATCAAAGAAGCTAGAGCTACTTCTGAACAAATAAGCAAAAATCTTCCCCGAACTTTTCATAGCACTACAAAGAAATAATCCAAACAGTTGTAGATTAACCTCAAAACAACTTGCTGATAATTCATGGCATGACACACACAGTCTTTCCCTTATACTGTTACCTTAATGTCCCTCATACTGTTACCTTAAAAGTTTATTTGCATCAGTCATGCTCAAAAATGGATTTAAGATAAATTTCAGTTTCTCTCTAGAAGCAGCCAACAATATAGACTGTGAAAAAGACTTATTTTGATCTCTCCAGCATTTTCTATGCAGGTTGTTTAGCAAAGACTTTATTGGCATTTGGGCCCTCACTGAAACTTACCCTTGCTAGTTCTCTTGCTTATTTATGATCAAAATCCTAAAAACAACAACTCCCCAGCTTTCATTACACAAAGCTTTGTAAAGTAAAAATTTCTTTTGAGATGCATTTTAAAATTACCCTAAACTGAACGTTACCAGATTAAAATCTGACACAAAAACCAGAAGTTGTTTCTTGCAAAAATTGAAGCCAATGTTTAGCCAAATAAGCCCTAACTACCTAATAATAAGCCTAACCTATCTTCTGGATATGATTAGTATTACTGATTCTGTTTGGATACTCATGCTAAGAATTCATTTCTAGAGAGTTCTGTAAAAGCAATTACGTCTTCCCTCACACAAGACCACATGGGAAAGACTCAGATCTGAAAAAAAGGTTTTGCTCAAGAACTGAAGTCTAGATTAGATAAGCTATCAAGAGTCCTAGTTTTGGCTCTTTTAACTGGTAAGGACACATACACCAACAAGAAGCACCACCTTACTTCTCCCTTCTTACACCACTCTATCTAGGATTTTCATTTTAAAGCCTCAGTTCTGCTACACTTGCACTGAAGTAGAAAACCAGACTTCTAATATGGTAGGCCATTTCACTTACATTAACACTACACATAAATCAACAGCTGTCCCAGATAAACATTGTCTCAACAATGGCAGGCTTTCAGGAACGGAGACACTGTCTACAGTATTACACTGAAACAACTGGTCTCCCTACCTGCAGCACAGTACTGACAACTAGTCTCTCTGAACTCAAATAGTTGAACCCAAATAGTTGGGATGTATAAAGATCTAAGGCCTTTGATTCAAGCACTACTAACATAATATTACAGAGCCAATTTTATCCTTTAATAGGTTGTCAACATCATGCAACTTCATGTTCTTTTTTAATAAAAGACAAGCACCTGACTATAAGAAATCAGCTGAGAAATCCTGGATTTCAAGTAGCTCTTATGCTTGTGAGTTATGCTATGTTCCTTACACAAGACTTCAAATTATCAATTCTGAAGAACCCCTAAGAGATATGTGGAATAAAACAACATTAACCAGATTCCAAGTTTTGACAGATTTGCGTTAACAGTCAGCCCGAAGCTCAGATTCCGCACGGACAATAAATGCTACAGCACTGTACAATTTCCCCCTATAGCTTGGCTGTAAGATACCACCCCGCTTTTTGATCACTCATCTATCTGAGAACTCTGTACTTACATAATAGTTAATTGTCTGTGTTGCAATCTTCTATTATCAAGTCTGATATGACACCATAAATCTTGTGTTTAGCAAACTTTTGTCCTAAGCCATTAAAAAAAGGAATTACGTGACACTCAAAGTATTCTAAGTCTTGTGTGCTCTCCCAGGTTTGCAGTTACAAAGCATACATCTTCAGTGGTAGGATCTACAGCGAAAGCAAGTTATTACGAAAACATGCTTAAAGTTGGTTTTCAATTTGCTTTTATGCTATATAAACAAGAAAATAAGCCTCAAATATGATATTTTACAAAGCAAGAAATTACCATTCTAGCACACTGATAAGAAACTAGAACTTAAATTTAACACACAAAAAAGCAAGTTACAGAATTACTTCAAACCTGCAGGTAACACGTTCTCAAAATGTTTTCAGTAGTTTTAGCAACTCCAGAAGTCATTAAAGCCTTTCAAACACCTGAGCTACAGCCTAAGCTTCCTCCGCTTCCCAAGTAGTTCAATTTTATATTATCAGAAGAATTTCACATAAGAAAAAAAAAAAAAAAACAAACATCTTGACTCTTTATCTCTACAGTTACTGCCAGCTGGCCTCCAATATTATCATCTGGCATACAGAAGATTAAAACGACCATGTTGCATTATGCATTGTAAGCTTCACACTATTTTTAATTTGCAAGCAGAAGTAATATCTTGTGTTCCGCCCTCAACTGTCTGCATCAGCTTTTCTTTCCTTAGGTGAAAAACATTTGTGATTTGCAGAACTGCTAGCCAGTGGATATAACACATTCAGCTTAAATGGGAGTATTTTGGGCATCTCAGTGGATAACAAATACCTCAATACTTTTCCTGTAAAGATCTGATTTTGCTTTGAAATCTCAGTGTCAAATGTTGTCACAAAAAGCACAGTAAGCCAGTGTCATAGACCAGAAGCAAGCATTCTCACCAACAATGTATTCTCATTTCTTCGTCAAGAGCTGAATGAGTGTCATTTAATAATTTATCTAACATCAGTAAAGGAGATTCATGAAGTGATTTTAAGTTATCTGATGGCAATTCAAATTGTACATAGTATGAAGCTATTTTAAAAGTACACAAAAACATTCCTACCAGTAAATACAACACAGGAGTGAAATCCTATCAACATGACAATTAGGAGAAATTCTCCAACATTTCAGACTGCACCAGGTTCCTGTAATTGAGCTGAATATGTTCTTAAAAAGAAAAAAAATCAAAAACATGCAAGAAGCCATGAGTGAGTAAGAAAAATAGTTCAAAAATTCAACTAATTCCAAACTAATTGAGCCTGACACCTCAGCATTGATTATAACTCAATAACTGCACACACACACACACACACTGTTAAAATAGTTCAAGTTCCACATCTTCATCTCAGCTATTCCATAACCAGCTCCCTTCCCTTTCTTGCAGCTCAGAAAGTCAGAAACTGAAAAGAAATTTCATCTTATCAAGTTCATATTCTTAATATTCTGAATACCATGTTCAATATTACAAATCTTCAATAAAGGATACAGAGATCAATTTAAAAACGGCTAGAAAACAATATGTTTGGCAATCAACTTATGCTGGTCCTATAAAAGATACCAAAACACTCTTGGAAGACAACATCTTTCTGTGACAGTTTATATCATATGGACTACATAGAGCAGCAATTAGTTTGAAGACCAACTTAGAAAGCAAAACTGCTTTGGTTAGCGCAGAAGAAAAAAAAAAAAAAAGAGATCTCACTCATTAAAACTCAGGTCTTCAAAGTTTGCACTCAAACTTTAAGGCAGAAGTAAGCCTTAAAGTAGATAAACCTATTTTGTTCAATACTTTATTGTGTAACCTTAAGTTTTAACATTTTTTAAAAATACTATTAAGTTACAGAAAAATAAGCAAATAAGTCAAATAGGTGATAGCAGTATATTCCCACATGGCAATATATGCCAGCATAATTTGGACTTAAATCTGCAGTACTAACATATAGTTACCTCTGGTAGTTAATTTACCTCCATATGAAGTAAATCAAAGTGGTTTTTTTTGTTTTTTTTTTTTGTTTGTTTGTTTTTTTAAGTGCTATCCTACCAAACCCCTCTTTTAGTAGAGGTATTTTTGCAAAACAAATACGCTCTTTCTCCAAGACAAAAGGCCACGAAGAGAAAATTGGTTCATTGGACAAACAGTGGCCTGAGATTTGCATCTAGTTCTGTCACAGACTAGCTGTTGCTCTTTTAAATCTCAGGCTAGATCCAAACTGTAACCCACAAAATTCCACAGAAGGCCAAACTGAAACCCACGGAAGTTCTACAGAAGGCCAAAGCCTGTCTAAAGTAGCGTAACATCTCTAATTTTAAACACACTAGGCTAGGTGCAAATCAATCTTGACGCTGGCACCCTGGTAACTTTTAAGTCAAGGCAGAATTCACAAGCCACAGAATCTCAGAATAATTCACATTGGAAGAGACCTCTAGAGCTCATCTAGTCCAATCCCCTACACCAAGTTCAATAATATTAGATCCACCTTCAAAAATAACTCAGGCTGTTCAGGCCCTTGACCAGTCAAGGTTTTGAACATCCAAGAATGCTCACAGCCCTGAGTATCTCTGCAGAACAAGGTTCAGTCTCAAGAGAAACTGTGGCCAGTAGAAGAACAGAAAAAGTGCCCACTCCTAGCTAGTAACTTAGTCATTGTGGTTTTGCTCAGTGTGTGTAAGCCTTGAAGTTCAGTACCTGTTCAGCCAGGGAGAATTTTTCCAGTTCTCTAAAAATTTAGAGAATGTGATTATCTAGTACACAAGTTTGAGAAAACAATTACAATTCCTTCTTGGGAATAAGGAAGGAATAAGATTACTAGCTAAAACTTTGGAAATCTGGAAGATTATGTTTACTGTAACTTCCCTATTCTCAAGAAAGCTTTAGGAATTCTACTCTAACCTAAATTCTAATCTGTGCTCCAGAAATGATTCTTTAAAACAATATATATTATTCAGACCACAGATGGAAATCAAGGATTTTCTTCTTCCAATAGTTTTCCCAGCTATGGGGAAAATCAATCTTACATTACTTGGTAAGTGCCCCCGGTCATCAGCAGCAACCTTTGAAAGGTCCTCAAGGAAGAAAATACTGGTCTTTTCTCCTTTGGCAAAGGAGGAAACAATCTAAAAAGTAGTCCTAGTTACTGCTCTGTTGTACAGACTTCATCTTTAGTTTAAATGAACAGCTAAGCCATTTCCTAGACAGTACAGGGCTGTGAGCCTCTTAACAAAAGCAGACATCCCTCATCCAGGGCAAGAAATTACCTCAAACCATAGTTCTCTTAAGTCCTAGGAAACATCAGAGATGTGATTTTATCTGACGCAAATCTTGTGTGAGGAACTTCTCAAATAAAGGGAAGACAGACAAAAATTCAGACTAGAAAACCAGAGTCATTCACCTTTGTGAGGTGTGGAAATATAAAGACAAAAAAAAACCCACTAAATATTGGTCTACGCAAGTATAAGTTGCTTATACACATTTAACAATTTTATAAAATTCTCATCCTCTAATATTTAAGCAAAATTCAGGATCAGCAAAGATCACTTTCCCAGTAACTACATGCTCAATATATTTTGTATTATACCAGATGCGTTAAATGGTCTTGAAATCAGCTGTATACGTTTCTTTTGAATAGAAAATTTAAAACAGCTTTTCTCCAAGTACTGCGTATAAAAGGGCAAACAAAATTCTTATTCAGTTACAGAATATCCCCAATGAGCTTACTTCCCACTGTATCCTAAAGAGGAAACAGGCAGATATTAAGTGAAAAGCATGCTCCTTTCCTTATAGATTCAGATTAAACAAGCAGAAATAATACTTACCATCTGGTCATTCTTAATAAGGCAAAAAAATTTAATTAAGTTATAATATCTAAAAGTTTTATGAAAGTTGCAGTAGATACTGTTAAATAATTTTCAGGTCACTTACTAGTTTCAAAGGCAGCGTTATAACTGCAGTAATACCTTGACGGTGAAGAGTCCCACAAAGGCAATAATCTATCTTTTCATGTAATCAGAACAGTCCAACATCAATCTTTTATGCTTAGGTCATAAAGTGCACTGCTAAATATCTCCTCCTCAGAAGGATTCACTCAACAGGTCAGTCATTTTTAATAAGTCAGTGCTGTGGAAAAGAACCAGTGCCAGAGTTTCCTGTTACAAAACACATGTCCTCCTGCTATAAAAAAATGACATTTCTACAGAGAAAATGCTGTACTAGCTAGTGAAGATCTGAGTGATAAACAAGCAGTCAAAGTATCTGTACCAAACAATTTAAGTAAGTGAAGAAAATTACTTTTCAGGCTTAAGTAAGAACCTTAGACAGGGCCTTGGATTTCAAGTTAAAAGCTCCTCTGTGTGTGTCTCTCAATTTGGAGCATGTATGTATATACACACACTCTACATGTCATGTATGCATATACATACATTGTAAGTACTCTCAAAATTCATAAGAAAGATTCATTGCATCCCTCAATGCACACAAAAAGTATAGAATAAGTGTATCGTAAATAAATACAAGATTAATCAAATAAATACAGGTTCATTTGATAAGTGAAACCAGGTTATGTTCTTAAGGCCCTTTGTTTACAGAAAATTTTGGATCTTTTTGAATCACAGAACAGTTGAGGTTGGAAGGAACCTTTAGATCATTAGTCCAATTCCCCCTACTCAGCCAGAGTCACCTAGTGCAGGTTGCCCAGGATGTCCGGACAGTTTATGAATATCTCCAACGATGGAGACACCACAACCTCACTAGGCAACCTGTTCCCACACTCAAGACACCCTCACAGTAAAGATTTTTTTTTCCCTTATATTCCACAGTACTTCCTGCGTTCAGTTTATGCTCATTTTCTCTTGTCCTGTCGCTAGGCACAACTAAGATGACTGAATTCATCTTTTTTTTTACTCTCTTCCATCAGATATCTATACACATTTATAACATTCCCTCTCCCCACCCTGAGCCTTCTCTTCTCCAGGCTCAACAGTCCCACCTCTTTCAGCCTTTCCTCATATGAGAGATGCTTCAGTGCCTAAAGCAGCTTTGTGGCCCTTTGCTAGGCTGCTCCAGTAAATCCATGTCTGTCTTGTACTGGGGAGCCCAGAGCTGGACCCAGTACTCCAGATACAGCCTCACCAAGGCTGAGTGAAGGGGAAGGATCACCTCCCTCAACTTGCTGGCAATGCTTCCCCAGGACACCATTGGCCTTCTTTGCTGCAATGGCACATTGCTGGCTCATGGTCAGCTTCTGGGTCACCAGGACCCTCCAGGGCCTTCTGTGCAAAGCTGCTTTCAGTTGGTCAGCCCCCAGCCTGTACTGGTGCACAGAAAATTGCAATGATTTTATTTAAAATGCTAGCACTATATAAATCTACATTAGGCAAGGAGTCACTGAATTTTTGAGCAAAGGCTCTATTTGATAAAGTTTGGCTGTAACGGCTATTCTAACTTCAATCAGTACAATATAAGCACGAAGTACTGACAAAGTCAAATAGCAATTATAGGAATTTGAGAATGAGATCTGAGTATTTTTAAGCTGAAAGGAAACAAGCTACAAGAAAGGACAGTGATAGATTAGCATTTATGATTATTTACTATGCTTCTTGTTGAGGGAGGGACAGAGGGCGAGTGGAGGTTGTTTGTTTGTTTTAAATAATCTGGAGCCACGGAGTAGCTTTGTAGTCACCATTAGGAAGGACCTGACCAATACAACGGTATCATTTTTCTGATACAAAGAAACCAGTAAGTATCAAGATGAACCTTTAGTATATAGCCTACAATCTAGAACATCTCTTCACAATGTCACATAAAGTATGCAAAAAAGGCTTTTAAGCTAGGCACTCCAAAATTTTGTAAGTTATCCCTGTAACCAGGTAGGATACATGACTAGGACCTACAGTGGTAACTTTCCAGATGAATTTTGCATCCCTATTGCTACGAAGAATAGTACAATAGAGTTAAAAAAAAAAAAAAAAACCCACACACTTAGCTTTAAAGCAGCAATGTTAAACAGGAGAGAAACACTATTTGAGAATATATTGCAGCTACTTTAATTGGTGTGGAAGTACAAAACAATTACAGGCTTAATGTGAGTTTGTGGATTCTCATCCTTTTTCAACATCAGTAGCAACATCTGAAAATATTATCACTTCTGCTTTGCTGCAACTAGTCACCACTACGTTGTGCCAGTAACTTTTTTTCTTCCCCTCTCAGAACTGCTGGCTGAGATGTTTTTGCTATTACTCTTTAAACTGTTCCACTGAAGAGGAGCAAGGTTAGCTTTAACATTTTCAAACTTTGCTACTTTGACTGCAGTAAATTTAAAAGCAAGCAGCTAGGCCAGCAGATCCAAGAGGATGGCAATATCAAGAGCAAGATTTAATAGTAGAGCCCTTTTTGCCTTTTTTCCATTAACATCAGAAAACATGCATGTTTGTGGTCTGTCTAGTAAGCTTTGGATAGCTTGGTCCATTGAAAGTTGCAAGTCCAACATCATTGTTGATCAGATTATATTTCTGAAGATACATTTCAGGGAAGCTCTGTGTTTTAGCACTTGAGGTACATTAAGAGTTGAATACATACACTTAAATCACTGATAAAATACCAGAATATAGTTAAGGGCACAGGGTGACTGAACATTCTCAATTCCAAATCAAGCAGTAAGACACCAGGAAATGATGTTTACTGTTATTTAAAATAAAACAAACTAAGTTAAAAAACACTCACAAACCTTAATTTGCCCCAATAGTGGTGATATTGTACGGAGGGTGGGGGGAGGGGGAAAGAGCATCTCTACAGGTCACTTTATAGCTTTTGGCATCTCAAAAAAGCAGTTTAAATTATGCTCTATACTATGAAGTCTTGTAACTACCAAGCATCCAAGTCCACGTACTGGTGTTAAGTAGAACCGCATGAAAAATCAAGTGTGTGCAAAGAGCTTAAAAACCAAATATATTCACTTTGTATGTTGTGAGTGTATCTGAAAAGCAAAATTTAAAATATTTTAAAGTTTGCCTTTTCACAGGCATATTCTTCACATTCTGCTTTCTGGTAATCTTATTATTGAAAAATAGGTTAAATTACGTAACTGGAGACCTTCAAGCTCAGCTTATACAAGAGTCTCTCATGGATGAGTTGCATACCTTTACGCTGTGGCTTCTTATTCTCCTGGAATGCAGTTTGGTAGTCGCAGTTAGAGATCAACTCAGACATACAGGATGAAATCCACAGAAAACTTGAAAGGGGACTCAGTCTAGCTTTGCAACCACAGCAAATAATACAAAGACATCAGCACTCAGGTCAAAATGCATTTTGCAGGCACCAGACTTATCAGTATATATGCTTCACCCTTACTTAAGTTGCAGTAAGTCAAATGCACATAGTTTTGTGGCCATAAGCAAACCTTAAAAAAAAAGAAAGAAAAAAAACATGCAACGCTCATCCTAACACATAATTCTGTGTTTGCCATTGTGACTTCTAACATTCAGCAGCTCTTAGGTCACATGCGCACCACAGCTAGGAACTTACTGAAGATGATGAAAGCAGATGTCACTCACAGTGGGGAAATATTCTGAAATAGTCAATTGCTTCACTGAATTTCACACATCTTAATTTTCCAGGTAATAATTTCAGTTTTTCTTTATTAAATTTTCTCCAAATACTACGAAGCCTGGAAAATATGATCTGTGAGCAGTTTGTCTGAGTTACAGATCAACCATACAAAAAAGATGTATAAATACCCAAGCTGGTTCACTAAGTACAACAGCAGAGAAAACAGGCTATTGCCTCTAGCACAGCCATGGCTCCAACAGCACAGTAACTGCATGGGAACAGAGTGAAGGCTAAAGTCTCTAAGAGCCAAGCTAGCTGCTAGCTAGCTTGCTGAGTCAGTATTCATGCCCTTGCATCACTTTCCTGAAGTAGGAGTTTGTTGCACAGGCACCCAATTGAATAGGTCTACTTAGTTAAATTAGATATTAAAACTCCAGGCTTATCAACTCTGCAGTCATTTTCTGATCTTAACATGGACTCTGCAACCAGGTGTGGCTTTATTATAGTAGCCATAGGATTGCACTGTACTCTTATTTCTCACTACTGCCCACACTATGCCAAGTCTGCTATAAAGATTTATATGCACACAATATTAACAAATTCCTTTTCTTTGTCCGCATCAGCTCATACTTCCCATAGCCAATAGGCATGTTCTCATTTCTTTACCTGGCTATTCAAAGAGAGACTTGGATCTCTCTCCAAAGAGAGGCACTTGGATACAACAAAACATTGATCTAATACAAAAACAATTACTTCCTAATTAAAAAACAGCTATTTCTACACAGAACCATTTTTTTCCTGCTCTAAATTTAATTAAAAAAAAAATCAGCCATTTTTTGAGTTAAATTTAGTTTATCCCTTCTCAATCATAAATTTAACTACCAGCTGCCAGGTTTGACCAATATTTAAAGAAATGGCACCTAAGCTTCTGAAGGGAAACAGTGTTTAGCCAATATATAACTTGCATTAAAAGTTGAAGAATTTACTATATTCTTCATTAGCATGAAATAGTATGTCACTAAATACTATTTCTTCTCTATCCTAAATTGGACATTTAGGACAAATGACTTCCTTATCCTTTTCAACTTTGCTTAATAAAAATTTCAGATGTGAGAGTAAGAAGGCAACGAATGATAAGCTCAATATTATCAATAAATTGTTCCTAAACAGGTACGGAAAACTGGAATCTGTAGCAAGTCTGCAAAACCACTGTAGAAAATTGCTGAAGAAATCCGACAAGGGATAGGGTAGATGAATGGTAGAGGTGCCTTCCAACATAAGTTAGTCTATGCCTTGCACATCATAAGATTTTCGCCCTTTTTTGCCCAACATAGAACACACTCTTCACTTAACTGCTACATCAGTGCAACTGAAGCACAAAAATTTTTATCAGCAAAAACAAAAACACATCTGTACCTTTTTTCTACTGCAGCAACTACAGAATTCAAGTCTCCTCCCTGGCACAAACCTGTTACTGACCTACACATCATCCCATCTAATAAGACATATTGCATGACTTGATATCAATATTCTAGATTCTG